>NC_135559.1:22813463-22915963 GCF_964340395.1 Glandiceps talaboti
CTTCACCAGTAATACCTCGCCAGAAGATCAAACTATATAAAACGTACATAGGTGTTGGGGGTGGGGTGAGGTAATACAAAATTCATAAATTCATTTCGTGCTGTACTTTTGATATTTACCAAATACTACTTTCTCCAATTGTATAAAGGGTCTCTCGAAGAGAACAGATACGAAGAAAGCTACGAAGTAACTGAGGCACAGATGGGATACAAACAGATACAACTGAAAGAGAAAGGAATACAATTTTAATGTATGTATGTATGTATGTATGTATGTATGTATGTATGTATGTATGTATGTATGTATGTATGTACGTACGTATGTACGTACGTACGTACGTACGTACGTATGTATGTATGTATGTATGTATGTATGTATGTACGTATGTATGTACGTCTGTCTGTCTGTCTGTCTGTCTGTCTGTCTGTCTGTATGTATGTATGTATGTATGTATGTATGTACGTACGTAGGATATAGGGGTACTAGTAAATAAAGGATATAGGGGTACTACTAAATAAAGGATATAGAGGTACTAGTAAATAAAGTATATAGGGGTACTAGTAAATAAAGGATATAGGGGTACTACTAAATAAAGGATATAAAGGTACTAGTAAATAAAGGATATAGGGGTACTAGTAAATAAAGGATATAGGGGTACTACTAAATAAAGGATATAGAGGTACTAGTAAATAAAGGATATAGGGGTACTAGTAAATAAAGGATATAGGGGTACTAGTAAATAAAGGATATAGGGGTACTAGTAAATAAAGGATATAGGGGTACTACTAAATAAAGGATATAGGGGTACTAGTAAATAAAGGATATAGGGGTACTAGTAAATAAAGGATATAGGGGTACTAGTAAATAAAGGATATAAGGGTACTAGTAAATAAAGGATATAGGGGTACTAGTAAATAAAGGATATAAGGGTACTAGTAAATAAAGGATATAGGGGTACTAGTAAATAAAGGATATAGGGGTACTAGTAAATAAAGGATATAGAGGTACTAGTATATAAAGGATATAGGGGTACTAGTAAATAAAGGATATAGTGGTACTAGTAAATAAAGGATATAGGGGTACTAGTAAATACAGGATATAGGGGTACTAGTAAATAAAGGATATAGGGGTACTAGTATATAAAGGATATAGGGGTACTACTAAATAAAGGATATAGAGGTACTAGAAAATAAAGGATATAGGGGTACTACTAAATAAAGGATATAGAGGTACTAGTAAATAAAGGATATAGTGGTACTAGAAAATAAAGGATATAGGGGTACTAGTAAATAAAGGATATAGGGGTACTAGTAAATAAAGGATATAGGGGTACTAGTATATAAAGGATATAGGGGTACTACTAAATAAAGGATATAGAGGTACTAGTATATAAAGGATATAGGGGTACTAGTAAATAAAGGATATAGGGGTACTAGTAAATAAAGGATATAAGGGTACTAGTAAATAAAGGATATAGGGGTACTAGTAAATAAAGGATATAGGGGTACTATTAAATAAAGGATATAAGGGTACTAGTAAATAAAGGATATAGGGGTACTAGTAAATAAAGGATATAGGGGTACTAGTAAATAAAGGATATAAGGGTACTAGTAAATAAAGGATATAGGGGTACTAGTAAATAAAGGATATAGAGGTACTAGTAAATAAAGGATATAGGGGTACTAGTAAATAAAGGATATAGGGGTACTAGTAAATAAAGGATATAGGGGTACTAGTAAATAAAGGACATAGGGGTACTAGTAAATAAAGGATATAGGGGTACTAGTAAATAAAGGATATAGGGGTACTAGTAAATAAAGGATATAGGGGTACTAGTAAATAAAGGATATAGGGGTACTAGTAAATAAAGGATATAGGGGTACTAGAAAATAAAGGATATATGGGTACTAGAAAATAAAGGATATAGGGGTACTAGTAAATAAAGGATATAGGGGTACTAGTAAATAAAGGATATATGGGTACTATTAAATAAAGGATATAGGGGTACTAGTAAATAAAGGATATAGGGGTACTAGTAAATAAAGGATATAGGGGTACTAGTAAATAAAGGATATAGGGGTACTAGTAAATAAAGGATATAGGGGTACTAGTAAATAAAGGATATAGGGGTACTATTAAATAAAGGATATAAGGGTACTAGTAAATAAAGGATATAGGGGTACTAGTAAATAAAGGATATAGGGGTACTAGTAAATAAAGGATATATGGGTACTAGTAAATAAAGGATATAGGGGTACTAGTAAATACAGGATATAGGGGTACTAGTAAATAAAGGACATAGGGGTACTAGTAAATACAGGATATAGGGGTACTAGTAAATACAGGATATAGGGGTACTAGTAAATAAAGGACATAGGGGTACTAGTAAATAAAAGGAAATCGTGTCGTATTCCCATATCACATTTGAATCATATTGGAATCTTTAGTGTAACTGTGTGAAACCTAACTTTTGTGTTAGGATTTTCGGGGTTTTGTCTATCCCTTTCAGGTAGATGTGATTTTGAACACATATTGCCTGGCCATGAGGGCTATAGCACCCGTTTATTACACCCGAGGGACTGTGAGTTACTAGAATTACATGCTATTTCCCAAGGCCAAAGGCCGAGGGAAATAGCATGTGGTTCTGGTAACTCACAGTCACGAGGGGGTAATGAACGGGTGCTATAGCCCGAATATAGGCCAGGCAATATGTGTTTTATAATATAACTCATGCTGTGAACTCGCGGTGGCAGACGACATCGTCAGAAGCTGCCATTTTGACCTGCTGTGAACGCGCGGTGGTCACGTGACCATGTAAAAGTTGATTAGGGAAATAGTCATTATATTTTCCTATCACGTGACTGATTCTAGCGAATCATGGCACAGCATTATCACTAGGTATATTATAAATATGCCTATACTAATTAACAGTTGAAGTTTACACAGAATAACGCAAAATGTATACTCACATAATTCAAATCACTGACGTACATCTGCGATTGAGCTCCGGTCCAAAATTTGATCATAACTAATGGGTGTATTAGGTAAACACAGTACGTTAGGCGACTCATTGGAATAAAAAATCGCCAGGACAGAAACTTGTTGACAGGACCTAGGAGATAGTTACAAGAAAAGCCATAACTACATAGGTTATATACAGGTATATTTTATAGTTGAATAAAAACAAACACATTTGTACATGAAGTCTGTCTCTATCTTTCGTTTTTTGTTTGTCTGTTCGCTTGTTTGTTTGTTTGTTTGTTTGTTTGTTTGTTTGTTTGTTTGTTTGTTTGTTTTGTTTGTTTGTTTGTGTGTGTGCTTGTTTGTTTGTGTGTTTGTTTGTTTGTTTGTTTGTTTGTTTGATTGATTGATTGTGTGTTTGTCTATCTGTCTGTCTGTTACTCCCCTTATCAACCAAAAACATTCCTGGTCCGTCTGTCTTTCCATCATTTCTACACCATTTCTACCTCTCCATCGGACTATCTTTTTTCTCTACACCTCTCATCACACTACATTTCTCAGACAAAGCACTGTTTGACACTGACCTCCAATACCCGTAGAGCAGGCAAACAGACACCAAGCTACAGCTAGTGAAAATACAAATCGACTAAAAGTCAAAAATGTTACTGTCATAGCTTGTGTCCATGGTTGTCCAACACTTGCCCAGTATTTGCAGTATACCATTGTAAAACCACTTATAATCGATGCTATCCAGCAAAGTCCTTGAAAGAACTGGAAATACACAATTCTAGTTATCAGCTGTTCATACCTCTGGGATATAAAGAGGCCAACGAGGTGATAGTGCATCTTGGACGGTGCCGTAAAAGAGACAGTGGGTTACGATGATGAATAGAATGGTAGTAGAGTTTGAATTATTTGAGTAAAGCTGCTCTAGTACTAGCTACAACTGGAACTCTTTGTGGTGTCTAACTTACTTGTAATATCATACTCCGTGTTAGATACTCTTTGTGGTGTCTAACTTACTTGTAATATCATACTCCGTATTAGATACTCTTTGTGGTGTCTAACTTACTTGTAATATCATACTCCGTGTTAGATACTCTTTGTGGTGTCTAACTTACTTGTAATATCATACTCCGTGTTAGATACTCTTTGTGGTGTCTAACTTACTTGTAATATCATACTCCGTGTTAGATACTCTTTGTGGTGTCTAACTTACTTGTAATATCATACTCCGTGTTAGATACTCTTTGTGGTGTCTAACTTACTTGTAATATCATACTCCGTGTTAGATACTCTTTGTGGTGTCTAACTTACTTGTAATATCATACTCCGTGTTAGATACTCTTTGTGGTGTCTAACTTACTTGTAATATCATACTCCGTGTTAGATACTCTTTGTGGTGTCTAACTTACTTGTAATATCATACTCCGTGTTAGATACTCTTTGTGGTGTCTAACTTACTTGTAATATCATACTCCGTGTTAGATACTCTTTGTGGTGTCTAACTTACTTGTAATATCATACTCCGTGTTAGATACTCTTTGTGGTGTCTAACTTACTTGTAATATCATACTCCGTGTTAGATACTCTTTGTGGTGTCTAACTTACTTGTAATATCATACTCCGTGTTAGATACTCTTTGTGGTGTCTAACTTACTTATAATATCATACTCCGTGTTAGATACTCTTTGTGGTGTCTAACTTACTTGTAATATCATACTCTGCGTTAGATACTCTTTGTGGTGTCTAACTTACTTGTAATATCATACTCCGTGTTAGATACTCTTTGTGGTGTCTAACTTACTTGTAATATCATACTCCGTGTTAGATACTCTTTGTGGTGTCTAACTTACTTGTAATATCATACTCCGTGTTAGATACTCTTTGTGGTGTCTAACTTACTTGTAATATCATACTCCGTGTTAGATACTCTTTGTGGTGTCTAACTTACTTGTAATATCATACTCCGTGTTAGATACTCTTTGTGGTGTCTAACTTACTTGTAATATCATACTCCGTGTTAGATACTCTTTGTGGTGTCTAACTTACTTGTAATATCATACTCCGTGTTAGATACTCTTTGTGGTGTCTAACTTACTTGTAATATCATACTCCGTGTTAGATACTCTTTGTGGTGTCTAACTTACTTGTAATATCATACTCCGTGTTAGATACTCTTTGTGGTGTCTAACTTACTTGTAATATCATACTCCGTGTTAGATACTCTTTGTGGTGTCTAACTTACTTGTAATATCATACTCCGTGTTAGATACTCTTTGTGGTGTCTAACTTACTTGTAATATCATACTCCGTGTTAGATACTCTTTGTGGTGTCTAACTTACTTGTAATATCATACTCCGTGTTAGATACTCTTTGTGGTGTCTAACTTACTTGTAATATCATACTCCGTGTTAGATACTCTTTGTGGTGTCTAACTTACTTGTAATATCATACTCTGCGTTAGATACTCTTTGTGGTGTCTAACTTACTTGTAATATCATACTCCGTGTTAGATACTCTTTGTGGTGTCTAACTTACTTGTAATATCATACTCCGTGTTAGATACTCTTTGTGGTGTCTAACTTACTTGTAATATCATACTCCGTGTTAGATACTCTTTGTGGTGTCTAACTTACTTGTAATATCATACTCCGTGTTAGATACTCTTTGTGGTGTCTAACTTACTTGTAATATCATACTCCGTGTTAGATACTCTTTGTGGTGTCTAACTTACTTGTAATATCATACTCCGTGTTAGATACTCTTTGTGGTGTCTAACTTACTTGTAATATCATACTCCGTGTTAGATACTCTTTGTGGTGTCTAAATTACTTGTAATATCATACTCCGTGTTAGATACTCTTTGTGGTGTCTAACTTACTTGTAATATCATACTCCGTGTTAGATACTCTTTGTGGTGTCTAAATTACTTGTAATATCATACTCCGTGTTAGATACTCTTTGTGGTGTCTAACTTACTTGTAATATCATACTCCGTGTTAGATACTCTTTGTGGTGTCTAATTTACTTGTAATATCATACTCCGTGTTAGATACTCTTTGTGGTGTCTAACTTACTTGTAATATCATACTCCGTGTTAGATACTCTTTGTGGTGTCTAACTTACTTGTAATATCATACTCCGTGTTAGACACTCTTTGTGGTGTCTAAATTACTTGTAATATCATACTCCGTGTTAAATACTCTTTGTGGTGTCTAACTTACTTGTAATATCATACTCCGTGTTAGATACTCTTTGTGGTGTCTAAATTACTTGTAATATCATACTCCGTGTTAGATACTCTTTGTGGTGTCTAACTTACTTGTAATATCATACTCCGTGCACAGTACTGCATCGACACATATTTTCTGTATTTTGCACCCACTTTTTGAATGTCAAAAGCAAAGAAATGGTGAATTCACTGATTTCGGAACACGCCATTAGTTTTGATTTATCTCATTTGGTGTTATAGAAGTGAAAATACCATTTTGCTGCTTGAAAGAAGACGATTCGGAAGCTTATTTCAACAGCAAATCCAATTCAATGTAGGGTTGAAATATTTCTCAAATAAGGTTAAATAGCATCTTGACAGTAAGAGATAGGGGGAAGAGCTTGAGACTGGGATAAATTATGTCCACCTCTTGTGGGTGGGGGGGGGGGGTGTTCTAGGGGGAATCCCCTAGAAGTTCTGAAAGTTTTTTTTACTCTTGAAGCCCATTTGTAGGCTATTACGACACATTCAGGCAATAATTTCCAAGCTTTACAAGACAGCACCATCAAGTATCACAAACTATTATTTATAACTTACATACTTACATAGAGTTGAAATATGTTCTCAATCATTATAGTAAAGGTCAGCACATCTAATGGTAGTATCATAGGTAGGGGAGATTTGGCAATCATTATAGTGTAAAGGTCAGCACATTTAATGGTAGTATCATTGGTAGGGGAGATTTGGAGTTTTAAGGCAATATTTTGACTATCTTGGCAAACATTTCACATCTTAAAAGACAATATCATCTCAATATAGCATAGTGTGAAAATTCTTAAGAAAAGTTTAATACCATTATGACATTAAAATGGTTGGTGCTTCTGAGTGTTGGTTGAATGCATGAGTGACCTCTGGGGGTGGGGGAGTCCAAGGGGTCTCCCCTAGCAGATCCGGAGGGCTTTTGGTTCTATTAAGGCGATTGTTCATAGCCTTTGAGGTAATATTTCAAAGCTTCGAAAGTTTTCGAAGCTAAAGTTAGTGTAATGTTTTAAATGAGTTTCCTATGTCACATAAAAATGGGCTAGTAACATTGGTACAGTGGCATTAATATAACATGTATAGTAAAGTCACTGGTATGTTAGGTGGTCATACCTAGGAGACCGGTCAGTTTCTCCAGCCGGGGGGGAGGGGGGGTGGATTCTTAAATCGGGCCGGCAAAAACTCACTAACCACAATATCTGTAAAACCAAAAACAGGCTGACCTCCCCCCCCCCCCCCATCACTTAATTCTAAAACATGATGACAGCACCAACATGTAAAAAGCAACTACATAGGGTTGAAATATTTTTGAAATATAGTTTGATAGCATCTTGACAGTAAGAGATATAGGGGAAAGCTTGAGACTAGGATGTGTACACCTCATGGGGGGGGGGGGGTTCTAGGGGTTTTTAAATGAGTTTCCCATGTCACATAAAAATAGGCCCGTAACATTGGTATTGGGGCATTAATATTGTATGTATAGTAAAGTCACCTGTATGTTAGAGAACTTTAGGTGGTCATACCTAGTGTATAATAGAAACTGGAATCTGATGAGATGTGGTGATTTGTAGTGTCAATAACATGTAGTGTCCAAAATAGAAAGTGCATCTATTCTTCATACTGAAGAGTAGAACGAGTTAGATTAACATCTTTTATAAACTATCTCTGAAGATTACCATTACGAAACCTTCAAGTTCACCTTTGCCCCAAAGTGAAATATAAGTGAAGCATTTATTGTGAAACAGCCAAGCATTTACATGACATGTTCTATAACTAGTGTGGTAGCTAGGTAATACATGTATATGTATATGTATAGTCATGTCTTACATGAACTAATATTAAAGAACTGATGTAAGAAACAGGGACAATAATAAATTATACATGTACCAGTCAGTTCAGACAAGGCTATATGCCATTGTAGAAAAGTATTTTCTTCTTCCATCACAATCCAAAAAACAATGACCCCCCCCCCTCCACAATTTTCAAAACAGCATGGCCCCTCCCTCCACTTCCAATTTCAAAAACAGGGTGACCCCCTCCCAATCCATCGCCCCCACCCCACCCCCACCCGGCCGTAGAAAGTGACCGGTCCCTTAATACAGTTTGACAGCGTAATCACGACAGACAAGCTGTTGATGCGATGGGTAGGGAGGTACGGCCGGCTAACGATGTATCTCTCTAGATCTATTGATCAATAGCACCGTAAACAGGCTACAGGCCATACGAATTTTTAATAAACAGTCATGGTATTGAGCTGTAGTACAACAAGCGCATAATTTTAAATTATTTTCGTGCACCTATCTTGTGTCAAATAATCCCTGTGTCAAATAACCCCTGTCTACCGTTATATGTCTATCATGTAAATTTTGAATTGTATTAACTACTGACAGTTTCCAAATTTCATCTCATGACCGGTGCCATGTATGTACACAGACCCGGTGCCATGTATGTACACAGACCAGGAAGGTGTTTCTTCCTTGTCTGTAGTAGGTAATGCTCAAATTTATCAATCTATATAGTATCCATCGTTGTACCGCAGGGGGCGCTATACGTTATCACGTTACTTGCTCACCGACTGACAAGTCAAGATGTTCAGTGCCAGAAACTGCGATGGGTGACAAATTAAAATGAATATATTCAGATAATAGCAGCTTAGACTCAATGGTCTTTTCAATAATGGTCAGAATCTCTTGTTGCACGCTAAACCTCTCTGAACCTCTGAACGTATTGTAGTACTCTCTAAACATCTGAATGTCTTGTAGTACTCTCTAAACGTCTGAATGTCATGTAGTACTCTCTAAACGTCTGAATGTCATGTAGTACTCTCTAAACGTCTGAATGTCTTGTAGTACTCTCTAAACGTCTGAATGTCATGTAGTACTCTCTAAACGTCTAAATGTCTCGTAGTACTCTGTAAACGTCTGAATGTCTTGTAGTACTCTCTAAACGTCTGAATGTCTTGTAGTACTCTCTAAACGTCTGAATGTCATGTAGTACTCTCTAAACGTCTGAATGTATTGTAGTACTCTCTAAACGTCTGAATGTCTTGAAGTACTCTCTAAAGGTCTGAATGTCTTGTAGTACTCTGTAAACGTCTGAATGTCTTGTAGTACTCTCTAAACGTCTGAATGTCATGTAGTACTCTCTAAACGTCTGAATGTATCGTAGTACTCTCTAAACGTCTGAATGTCTTGTAGTACTCTCTAAACGTCTGAATGTATTGCAGTACTCTCTAAAGGTCTCAATGTCATGTTGTACTCTCTAAACGTCTGAATGTCTTGTTGTACCCCCTGAACGTCTGAATGTCTTGAAGTACTCTCTAAATGTCTGAATGTCTTGTTGTACCCCCTGAACGTCTGAATGTCTTGAAGTACTCTCTAAAGGTCTGAATGTCTTGTTGTACCCCCTAAACATCTAAATGTTTTGTAGTATCCCCTAAATGTCTCAATTTCTTGTAGTATCCCCTAAACGTTACATGTTTTTGTCACATACCCAATGCATGTCTTTTCCTGGTTTGTGGTGTACCAATACATAACCAAGACAAACCCCAACTAGATAGCTGGCAATTCGTGTGTGAGGTTTGCTATAGATGTAGTCTGCTACTGGGGCATCATCTGCGTTGTCATTGTAATATCTATGGAGAAATAAATAAATAAATAAATAAATAAATAAATAAACGAGCGAACGAACGAACAAACAAACAAACAAACAAACAAACAATCAAACAAACAAACAAACAAACAAACAAACAAACAAACACACACACACACACACACACATACATACATACATACATACATACATACATACATACATACATACATACATACATACATACATACATACATACATACATACATACATACATACATACATGCATGCATACATACATACATACAAAGTGAGTGAGTGAATGGATGGATGGGTGGGTGGGTGAGTGAGTGAGTGAGTGAGTGAGTGAGTGAGTGAGTGAGTGAGTGAGTGAGTGAGTGAGTGAGTGAGTGAGTGAGTGAGTGAGTGAGTGAGTGAGTGAGTGGGTGGGTGGGTGGGTGGGTGGGTGGGTGGGTGGGCGGTCGGGCGGGCGGGTGGGTGGGATAGGTGGAGGAATGGATGGATGAACGAACGAACAAACGAATGAATGAATCAATGGATGAAATAATGAATGAATGAATGTGGCTACTTGAGGTTCGTGTTGTATCCTACTTACGGCAGTCCTCCAACAGCTGGCAAACCATAATACCAGCTAAGTAGACCAGTACTGATGAAATCCATGGCGAAAAGTAATCCAATTATTATAAACCCAAGTTTTTTCTTCCTATTCAATGAGAAATAACCAGTGTCTAGTCTAGGAATTCAATTGCTAAGATATTATGGAAAGCGACTGTCACAGTGGGCGCTGTTAGATTCATTTTACAACTTGATAATAAGTGAGGTATACTGTGATGTCCATTGATTTACTTATATCGGTATATCTATTACAGAAATAGAAAAAAATACTCCTGAGTGGTTCTGTACGTGGTGTTACAAACGTCTAAATCCTTACGATTGACAAAGTAAAAGTTAAGTTGAAATGGCTTAGTTAAGTCAATGAGGTATAGAAGAAATCTCCCCTTAAGTGCACTTGAAATATAAAGATTAACCTACCAATGTAAAGCCATCACTATAAACGGGGTAATAATAAAATACTGCATCAATAGACAGATATGCCAAGACCATCCCATACATCTTTGACGGATTGGATCAAGATATGGGAACAGATTTTGTATAAAGAGGAGATTGGTCCACCAATACTCATAGCAGGGTTCAATTATTTTCTCCACCATAAACTGCATAGGTCCTTGGCAAACATAAACCAAACAATACATGTAGAGGAACAAGACAAAGTAATATCCAGGACAGAACCTACCAAGATAACAAAGCAATGTCAGTAATTTAACCTTTAATTTAATAAGTTCTGTTTGGTTGACACAGAGGACTTACTTCCCTTTTCTTTGATCGTGTTGTGCAATGGCTTTTACCTCCCGTAAAGGGGGTGGGGGTGTTATGTTATGCGTCTGTCTGTCTGTCTGTCTGTCTGTCTGTCTGTCTGTCTGTCTGTCTGTCTGTCTGTCTGTCTGTCTGTCTGTCGGTCGGTCGGTCGGTCGGTCGGTCGGTCGGTCGGTCGGTCGGTCGGTCGGTCGGTCGGTCTGTCTGTCTGTCTGTCTGTCTGTCTGTCTGTCTGTCTGTCTGTCTGTCTGTCTGTCTGTCTGTCTGTCTGTCTGTGTATGTGTGTGTCCGTCCCTCTATGGACACGATATCTCATAAACTACAGCAGCGATTCTAATGAAACTTGCTACAGTAATGAAAAGAACTGATTAGATTTTGGTAAACATCCAATGAACATTAATTAGTCATTTGCATATATATGATAAATGGTTTTCGGTAATTAGACTATATCAACAGGGGCTTAAAATCAGCCATAATTGTTTATAAATAGTTGCTTTTTGTTTATTGTTTACTTTCTTTCTTTACAAAAAAATGTTTTTGTTTGTTTATTTTTTTCTGCTCTTTAAAAATATCTTTTCCCTACAAGGTGCCATGTAATAAAGTAATGATTTGAAAACCAGGTGTATGTTTTTTCTAAATCAATTTTAACTTGTTCTTTTGTTGGTCAAACTCATCATATCTTCAAATTCCATATAATTTGGCACATCAATCATGAGAAAACACATATCGTCTAAACCACCATGGTATAGTTGTTAATTTGCATAAGTAATGCGTTTTTGATAATTAAGCAATATGTTCACTATGCAACTTTCCAATTTCATTCAGCTTCATATACTTCCTTTTCCAATTAAGTGTTACATCATGTATAATAGCTATGTTTCAGAATTTTGCATTCCAACAACGTGTGTAGACCCAAAAATATGTGGTGGGTTACGAGAGAAATTCAGTTTAAATCTGGCAGTAATTGCCATCATTGTAATGTATTATTGCAGATTTTTTTGCCATATTAATGCATATCTATATTCATAGTATGCTTTGATTGAGTTAAAACACACTTATCCAATAAAGCCAGTTAGCACAGTTTTGTTTAGTTTTAATGAATGATTTGCATAATTAGTGATTTTCGGTAATTAGACTTTATTGCAAACTTCAAAACTTCAAATTTCATTTAATTCAGTACATATGTCAACCATAACAATGCGCACATGGGGTTTCTTGATGTGGCTTTTACTAATTTGAGTAATTTGAAGTATAATGATCTTCAGCAATTAAGCTATATCTGTGGAATACATACTTCAAATTCCATATAATTGATCACATACATCAACAATGAGAAAACACATATATCCTCTAAAGCCTGTTGGTATAGTTTTTAATTTTAATGAGTAATTTGCATAATTAATGTTTTTGGTTATTAGGCTATATCTTCAGCAATTAAGCTATATCTGTGGAATACATACTTCAAATTCCATATAATTTATCACATACATCAACAATGAGAAAACACATATATCCTCTAAAGCCTGTTGGTATAGTTTTTTAATTTTAAAGGGTAATTTGCATAATTATTTATTTTCCTAATATAATGCACTACTGGATATAGCTGATGAACATCAACCCACCTCCATAATTTGTTGAGGAGTAACACAAACCAATTAACTCTGCGTTGTCTGCTGAGTCCAAGTAATGTATGATATGATAGCAACATTCCACTGTAATATAAGGTCATAGTATAATGTGAACAAGTCACGTGTACATAGACATCGAATGTAATATGAGGTCATGGTATAATGTGAACAAGTCACATGTACATAGGCATCGAATGTAATATAAGGTCATGGTATAATGTGAACAAGTCACGTGTACATAGACATCGAATGTAATATAAGGTCATAGTATAATGTGAACAAGTCACGTGTACATAGACATCGAATGTAATATAAGGTCATGGTATAATGTGAACAAGTCACGTGCACATAGGCATCGAATGTAATATAAGGTCATGGTATAATGTGAACAAGTCACGTGTACATAAGCATCGAATGCAATATAAGGTCATGGTATAATGTGAACAAGTCACGTGTACATAGACATCGAATGTAATATAATGTCATGGTATAATGTGAACAAGTCACGTGTACATAGGCATCGAATGTAATATAAGGTCATGGTATAATGTGAACAAGTCACGTGTACATAGGCATCGAATGTAATATAAGGTCATGGTATAATGTGAACAAGTCACGTGTACATAGGCATCGAATGTAATATAAGGTCATGGTATAATGTGAACAAGTCACGTGTATATAGACATCGAATGGAATATAAGGTCATGGTATAATGTGAACAAGTCACGTGTTCATAGGCATCGAATGTAATATAAGGTCATGGTATAATGTGAACAAGTCACGTGTACATAGGCATCGAATGTAATATGAGGTCATGGTATAATGTGAACAAGTCACGTGTACATAGGCATCGAATGTAATATAAGGTCATGGTATAATGTGAACAAGTCACGTGTACATAGGCATCGAATTTAATATAAGGTCATGGTATAATGTGAACAAGTCACGTGTACATAGACATCGAATGTAATATAACGTCATGGTATAATGTGAACAAGTCACGTGTACATAGGCATCGAATTTAATATAAGGTCATGGTATAATGTGAACAAGTCACGTGTACATAGGCATCGAATGTAATATAAGGTCATGGTATAATGTGAACAAGTCACGTGTACATAGGCATCGAATGTGATATAAGGTCATGGTACAATGTGAACAAGTCGCGTGTACATAGACATCGAATGTAATATAAGGTCATGGTACAATGTGAACAAGTCACGTGTACATAGGCATCGAATGTAATATAAGGTCATGGTAAAATGTGAACAAGTCACGTGTACATAGGCATCGAATGTAATATAAGGTCATGGTAAAATGTGAACAAGTCACGTGTACATAGGCATCGAATGTAATATAAGGTCATGGTAAAATGTGAACAAGTCAAGTGTACATAGACATCGAATGTAATATAAGGTCATGGTATAATGTGAACAAGTCACGTGTACATAGGCATCGAATGTAATATAAGGTCATGGTATAATGTGAACAAGTCACGTGTACATAGGCATCGAATGTAATATAAGGTCATGGTAAAATGTGAACAAGTCAAGTGTACATAGACATCGAATGTAATATAAGGTCATTGTATAATGTGAACAAGTCACGTGTACATATGCATCGAATGTAATATAAGGTCATGGTATAATGTGAACAAGTCACGTGTATATAGACATCGAATGTAATATAAGGTCATGGTATAATGTGAACAAGTCACGTGTACATAGACATCGAATGTAATATAAGATTATTGTATAATGTGAACAAGTCACGTGTACATAGACATCGAATGTAATATAAGGTCATTGTATAATGTGAACAAGTCACGTGTACATAGACATCGAATGTGATATAAGGTCATGGTACAATGTGAACAAGTCACGTGTACATGGGCATCGAATGTGATATAAGGTCATGGTACAATGTGAACAAGTCACGTGTACATGGGCATCGAATGTAATATAAGGTCATGGTATAATGTGAACAAGTCACGTGTACATAGACATCGAATGTAATATAAGGTCTTGGTATAATGTGAACAAGTCACGTGTACATAGGCATCGAATGTAATATAAGGTCATGGTATAATGTGAACAAGTCACGTGTACATAGGCATCGAATGTAATATAAGGTCATAGTATAATGTGAACAAGTCAAGTGTACATAGACATCGAATGTAATATAAGGTCATAGTATAATGTGAACAAGTCAAGTGTACATAGACATCGAATGTAATATAAGGTCATAGTATAATGTGAACAAGTCAAGTGTACATAGACATCGAATGTAATATAAGGTCATGGTATAATGTGAACAAGTCACGTGTATATAGACATCGAATGGAATATAAGGTCATGGTATAATGTGAACAAGTCACGTGTACATAGGCATCGAATGTAATATAAGGTCATTGTATAATGTGAACAAGTCACGCGTACATAGACATCGAATGTAATATAAGGTCATGGTATAATGTGAACAAGTCACGTGTATATAGACATCGAATGTAATATAAGGTCTTGGTATAATGTGAACAAGTCACGTGTACATAGACATCGAATGTAATATAAGGTCATGGTATAATGTGAACAAGTCACGTGTACATAGACATCGAATGTAATATAAGGTCATGGTATAATGTGAACAAGTCACGTGTACATAGACATCGAATGTAATATAAGGTCATGGTATAATGTGAACAAGTCACGTGTACATAGACATCGAATGTAATATAAGGTCATGGTATAATGTGAACAAGTCACGTGTATATAGACATCGAATGTAATATAAGGTCATGGTATAATGTGAACAAGTCACGTGTATATAGACATCGAATGTAATATAAGGTCTTGGTATAATGTGAACAAGTCACGTGTACATAGACATCGAATGTAATTTATTAACCATATATATGTAACGCATACATAATTCATGTGTACGTGTATATTTCTCGGAGTATGCAACCAAACATAAAATAGATACCTTATTAATAGATAGGTATCCGTTGCAAGGCCAGCATCTGCCACGGGTTGAGCGATAATACTTGCACCTCCCAAATCAACAGGATTCACTGTCAAAATAAACACGTGTCACGATAGATTCTGTAACTATGCCTTATTTGCATACAATGGATTTAATTAAAGAATGTTTTGATGATATCAAACGTTAAGTTAAGAAAACAGATAACCTTACGGTAGTGGCCTTAGTTATCTTTCCGATCATTCCAGTCTAACAAACAGTAGGCATTCATACAACACCAGATCTAGTTCTTCCTCCATTTATATTCCAACCTTCAATACTCAGAGTCAACATTCATTCCGTATATCTGACTCAAAACATTGGAAGGGCTTACATCCGTATATAATAATAATAATAATAATAAGATGATTTGTAATGCGCCTCATCTCCGAAGAGCTCGAAGCGCAGAGCAAGAGTGGATACAGAAATAGTTAATGGAAATGTGAATTCAAGGTAATGTGTATTAAATAAAATGAGAAAGAAAAACAGTTATTAGCAGTTGAAGAGGTGAGTTTTGAGAGAATGTCTGAAGGTTGACAAAGATTTGGAATGGCGAAGATCAAAAGGGAGGTGGTTCCATGAAGTAGGGCCAATGTAAGAGAAGGATCTTTCACCAAATGTTTTGGTTGACACCCTTGGAACACAGAGAAGACGAGAATCAGAAGACGAGCGAAGTGGTCTTCGAGGAATGTATTGATGTAGAAGATCCGTGAGATATTGTGGGCCAATACCTACAACTGACTTGAAACAAATGGATGAAATTTTGTATTGAATACGTGAAGTGATAGGCAGCCAATGAAGTTTTCTAAGAAGAGGTTGTACATGATCGAACTTTTTAGCTTTGCAGACAAGCCGAGCTGCAGCATTTTGTACATGCTGTAGTCTGTCAGTGAGGTGTTTAGGACAACCAGAGAGAAGAGCATTACAATAGTCTAAGCGAGACAGGATGAGTGTGGAGACAAGTGTTTGAGTGGCACTAGAAGTGAGAAAGTGACGAATAGAGCTGATTTGTCTCAGTTGAATGTAGGCGGCCTTGCATGTGCGTTGCACATGCTCGGCCATATTGAGATTGCAATCAAGTGTGACTCCAAGATTTTTTACACTTGGACTGAAAAGTATGTCTGAGTTTCCGACATGCATGGAAGGAGGAAGAGCAAGTTTAGTGGAAAGTCTAGGAGATGAGATTAGTATGGCTTCTGTCTTACAGTCATTTAATTGAAGCTTATTTGCAGTCATCCACATTTTGACGTCAGTAATGCAGTTTTACATATCTTCAATAGTTTGGTTTATGTTATGTGGATTAGTGTCTTTATAAAGTTGGTTATCATCAGCAAAAGCATGATGATGAATTAAGTGCTTCTTGACAAGATTGAAAAGAGGCTCGGTGTAAAGAACGAATAAGACAGGACCAAGGACTGAGCCTTGGGGAACACCAAAGGAGAGGGGTGATGCATTTGACTGGAAACCATTTATCGTGACTATTTGAGTTCTTTCAGAAAGATAAGAGTTAAACCAGGATAGGGCAGATTCTGTGATACCAAAAGTATGTTGAAGTCGTTTAAGGAGAATATTATGATCAATGGTGTCAAATGCAGCCGACAGGTCTAAGAGAGTAAGAAGAGTGATTTTACCGTTGTCAATGGCAGTTAAAAGATCGTTTATGATTTTGAGAAGGGCAGTTTCAGTGCTGTGGTAAGGCCTGTAAGCAGATTGAAGAGGATTAAGGAGATTATTAGAAAGGAGGTGCTCATTTAACTGTAAGAGAACTATTCGTTCAATTACTTTAGAGAGAAATGGAAGGTTAGAAACAGGGCGATAGTTTTTCAAATCGTTATGATCAAGAGATGGTTGCTTCAACAATGGTTTTACAAGAGCAGTTTTGAAGATAGATGGAAATGTACCAGATGAAAGAGAATGATTGATAACTAATGTAATGTGTGGTAACATAATACGAGCTCTTTGCAACTTTAAAAAGTTGAAAAGAGTTAATGGAATTTTATGCCTGGTACGAGGCTGGGGGGAGGGGGCGTGTTTCCAATATTATGGTAACTTTTGGCGGCATCAACATCAACATACATCAACACGCCGTGGCCAGTTGTAATTTTTTTTACAAAAATGGCGAAAGTAGAACTCATTCGTCTCCTGTGCGAAGGCCAGAAGTTGTCAACCGACACAATCGATATATTTACAACAGATGAAATTACATCGATGGACGTGCTGTCCACCCTCATCGAGCAGGACATTCAATCATATTATCTGAATTAGATGAAAGCTGTGAAAGCTAGTCTGTTCTTGTTCTACTTTCATTTTCATCCATATGAAGTCTTGCCAGTTTTTGTCTCTTTTAGTACATTGTGTCTGTTATGTTATGTATTGTATGTTCATCATTCTGTTTATAACACTATCTATGTTCATCATTCGTTTTATCACACTATCTATGTTCATCATTCTTTTTATCACACTATCTATGTTCATCATTCGTTTTATCACACTATCTATGTTCATCATTCTTTTTATCACACTATCTATGTTCATCATTCTTTTTATCACACTATCTATGTTCATCATTCTGTTTATAACACTATCTATGTTCATCATTCTTTTTATCACACTATCTATTTTCATCATTCTTTTTATCACACTATCTATGTTCATCATTCGCTTTATCACACTATCTATGTT
Organism: Glandiceps talaboti; assembly: GCF_964340395.1. Lineage (NCBI taxonomy): Eukaryota > Metazoa > Hemichordata > Enteropneusta > Spengelidae > Glandiceps > Glandiceps talaboti. The sequence goes on from NC_135559.1 coordinate 22,831,993, forward strand.
CATCATTCGTTTTATCACACTATCTATGTTCATTCTGTTTATAACACTATCTATGTTCATCATTCTTTTTATCACACTATCTATGTTCATCATTCTTTTTATCACACTATCTATGTTCATCATTCTGTTTATAACACTATCTATGTTCATCATTTTGTTCATAACACTATCTATGTTCATCATTCTGTTTATAACACTATGTTCATCATTCTTTTTATAACACTATCTATGTACATCATTCGTTTTATCACACTATCTATGTTCATCATTCTTTTTATAACACTATCTATGTTCATCATTCTTTTTATCACACTATCTATGTTCATCATTCTTTTTATAACACTATCTATGTTCATCATTCTTTTTATAACACTATCTATGTTCATCATTCGTTTTATCACACTATCTATGTTCATCATTCTGTTTATAACACTATCTATGTTCATCATTCGTTTTATCACACTATCTATGTTCATCATTCGTTTTATCACACTATCTATGTTCATCATTCGTTTTATCACACTATCTATGTTCATCATTCTTTTTATCACACTATCTATGTTCATCATTCTTTTTATCACACTATCTATGTTCATTCTTTTTATCACACTATCTATTTTCATTATTCTTTTTATCACACTATCTATGTTCATCATTCTTTTATCACACTATCTATGTTCATCATTCTTTTTATCACACTATCTATGTTCATCATTCTGTTTATAACACTGTCTATGTTCATTCTGTTTATAACACTATCTATGTTCATCATTCTTTTTATCACACTATCTATGTTCATCATTCTTTTTATCACACTATCTATGTTCATCATTCTTTTTATAACACTATGTTCATCATTCTGTTTATAACACTGTCTATGTTCATCATTCTGTTTATAACACTATGTTCATCATTCTGTTTATAACACTATCTATGTCCATTCTGTTTATAACACTATCTATTTTCATCATTCTTTTTATAACACTATCTATGTTCATCATTCTTTTTATCACACTATCTATGTTCATCATTCTTGTTATCACACTGTGTATGTTAAAAAAATGTTTGTGTCATCCTCGGCAAAGGTATTCAGTGATGTATCTGTTTTGTCTTTCATGCCAATGTGATAATTGTCGCGTTGTATATCCGTTTTTGTTTGTGGTTTTCCGAATATTATTTTTGCTAAATCATATCAAATGAAAACCTTCGACGTAGCGTCGATGTCACAAGTGTAATTGACCCTGCAAATACTGCTAAATACTACTGTACAGGTACATAACTCTATGTGTATGCCATATGCCAGATGACACTTGATGTCGGTTACAGTTGTACAACGAAGTTCTTCCAAGGAAGACTTCTACAGACTTCCTTTAGATTATAAGGTATAGAATGAAAGAATGACTCACTAACTAACGTTATTGATACTTCGTAGTTCATAGCATAGAACACCCACATCATGGTCAGAAACTTCATACCATACACAGCTGATAGAGTCTCTGTTTTAGTGTTATATGTGGTACTTAGGAGACTGCTTCCACTGGTAATCATGGAAAACGCTCTCATAGGATGGGATTTTGGCCCTCCTGCAAAAAGATGGAACCTACTTGTTATTTGAGTGGCACCGATAATATGACTTTACGAGTAGCATCGAATCAACCATCTGTCTGTCTGTCTGTCTGTATGTCTGTCTGTCTGTCTGTCTGTCTGTCTGTCTGTATGTCTGTCTGTCTGTCTGTCTGTCTATTATTTGTTTAATGGTTAAAATGATATAAATGTAAAACTTGTTACAGTAGTGTATGTGACTGGGCAAAATCAAAGACGTACTATTCTTAATGATCGCACACACGTCTGTAAATACCTGATAATACTTAACTTAAAAAAAGATGAATTTAAATAAATTAAATTGAACTCTAACATAACCAACAATAACTAATATTACCCATGTCTTGTGGATGGCTCTCACTTTTGTCGTCATGTGAAGATTTTGGTGTTTGATCTTGTTCGCAATCTTCAATTACGTCATATATATCATCACTGGCATCTCCACTGTCTAAATTTATTCGTGGACGATTACGGTCAGATTGTTTTACTTCGCGGTTGGTGTCATCTCTTTCTGAACGTTCTTTGGCGGATGGCTCATCTTCACTTGTTACGTCATGGATTGATTTCTTTGGTCGTTGATAATAATCCCAGAGAGTGACAGTGACCACTAATGTCACAACAAAGCCTAACACTGCGCTGCAATTTGCAAATGCCAAACACTATTTAGTACCCAACTTTAATACATGAACGTACATGTTCAAGGCCAGTCAAATATAGACTATGCATACATACATTTATAAGAGTGCACAACCTATGGCGTGTAAATCAAAGTTTATCTTTATAGATAATACAGTCCCTACGAATAAGTCAAATCAAGAGAATGTCATAATGACAAAATTTGAGTAGTCGTTCTCACATATCTTTCTGTATGATTTTGCCCAATTTTCACTTGTCATTTTAATTATTTTTTTCTCATCTGTGTTTTGTGTATCTGTTATCTGTTTGAACTCCCTGTGCCATTTCTAATGGTTTTTTTCTTGTATTTTTTGAATTGTCTTACTCACTCCTCTTGAAAGGGGTCGTAGAGTAAATAAAATTATTATTATATAAGTTATTATTATTACACACATACACACACAAACAATCAACCGCACAGACAGACAGACAGACAGACAGACAGACAGACACACATACATACATACACACACACGCACACACACACACACGTACATACATACACACACACACACACACACACACACACACACACACACACACACACACACACACACACACTAATTTGGCCTACTTACAGTACTACAATAGCTCCTACTGACAATGGGTCATCGTACTCACAATAAACGTCGAGTACTTCCAACTTGTCAAAAAGTATACCCAAGCGACGATTTTCTAGACCTGAAACGACAGACTTCACGGTCAATCACAAATGATAATAATTATTCCTGTCAATGGTGACGTCATCTTGCACCAGAGAAGAGTGATGTTGTTGTTGTGTTGTTGTTGTTGTTGTTGTTGTTGTTCTTCTTCTTCTTCTTCTTCTTCCCACTAGTAACCTAACATTAACTATCATTTTTACTTCACTGATGTAAAATAGTAAGATATCTCGATATGTTTTTTTTTAGCCGTGTTTTGCACAAGTGAATGAATAAATAGTAACCTTACCAAGTGAAACGACGGTAAGAAGTTCGTCCTGCGTACACGTGTCAGGCACACAAACTCCGAGTTGAAGTGGTATGTCCGTGCTAGACTAGAACATTAACAAGAATGAAGTATATTATTGTTGAGACACTCTAAAATCTATGAAGAGTAAGAATTGTCCGTTTACGTATGCTAAAGAATTGGTTGCAATATTCAATATTTATCGTTGTGATAAGTCTTGGTCTATCACATGACTAGTTCTATTAACATTTTGGATTGAAAAGTTTGCATCAAACCTTAAAGTCTTTTTGTTTCAATTTGATGTATACCCCCAGTTTTACATTGGTGATTTGTGTCTGTACGCGTGTCTTGTCTTTTATTACATTTGATGTTTGCCTTGTGCCAAGATGAATTTCCATGTTTTTATGGACAATAAAGTATATCTAATCTATCTGTAATCTAATCTAAATGACAACTACACTACAATAGTTGACCTTTATAGTTTGATTATGTCACGTGACTGACAATGTATCAAACTATTTAGCATATTTATAGTTGTGCTACATATCGATATTTTCTTACTACCTCCATGTTGATATACATGTTGATATTTTCTAACTACCTACATGTTGATATACATGTTGATATTTTCTAACTACCTACATGTTGATATTTTCTAACTACCAACATGTTGATATTTTCTAACTACCTACATGTTGATATTTTCTAACTACCTACATGTTGATATTTTCTAACTACCTCCATGTTGATATTTTCTAACTACCTCCATGTTGATATTTTTTAACTACCTACATGTTGATATTTTCTAACTACCTACATATTGATATTTTCTAACTACCTACATGTTGATATTTTCTAACTACCTACATGTTGATATTTTCTAACTACCTCCATGTTGATATTTTCTAACTACCTCCATGTTGATATTTTCTAACTACCTACATGTTGATATTTTCTAACTACCTACATGTTGATATTTTCTAACTACCTCCATGTTGATATTTTCTAACTACCTACATGTTGATATTTTCTAACTACCTACATATTGATATTTTCTAACTACCTACATGTTGATATTTTCTAACTACCTACATGTTGATATTTTCTAACTACCTACATGTTGATATTTTCTAACTACCAACATATTGATATTTTCTAACTACCTACATGTTGATATTTTCTAACTACCTACATGTTGATATTTTCTAACTACCTACATGTTGATATTTTCTCACTACTTCCATGTTGATATTTTCGAACTAGTTTCTTAGTTGACAATAGGTACACGAGAGGATCTGTCTTGGTTGACAATAGGTACACTAGAGGGTCTGTCTTGGTTGACAATAGGTACACAAGAGGATCTGTCTTGGTTGACAATAGGTACACTAGAGGGTCTGTCTTGGTTGACAATAGGTACACTAGAGGGTCTGTCTTGGTTGACAATAGGTACACGAGAGGATCTGTCTTGGTTGACAATAGGTACACAAGAGGATCTGTCTTGGTTGACAATAGGTACACTAGAGGGTCTGTCTTAGTTGACAATAGGTACACTAGAGGGTCTGTCTTAGTTGACAATAGGTACACTAGAGGGTCTGTCTTGGTTGACAATAGGTACACGAGAGGATCTGTCTTGGTTGACAATCCTCATCAGAATAACTATTTAAATTCCTCTCGGAACCAACGTCTCGTTGGATGGAGCTTCAGTACAGCATATAGTACCCAGTGCAGTTTATTGACAGTTAGAATCTGTATGAAATCACCCACATTGTATAATGTGTTTGATCAAAATTTCCAAAATTTTGAAGACAGCGCATTACGTATGTGGAAACACAGGCGCACGTATTATTGCTTAGATTGCCGTTTTCTTAGGAAAATATCGTACGAATCCTGTTGCTACAAATGTATCAATCTCTATACTATAGTAGAAATAACTCTTTTCTCCTTACATGTAGGAATATATATTCAAAAGGTTGTTATAATTAGTCTGTAGACCAGAAAAACAACAATCTATGAAATATTACACGCCCCTATGTGCGGAAGGAACGCCGAGATCTTTCAGGCTACTTAAATAATATAGTCCATAGTTAGAGTTGACCCCTAGGTGGCGGTATGATCTGTCTTTGTTCGACGATCCTCATCAGACTGTTGACTAGGCTACTATTAATTGACCCACTTCTGTGTTTTAACCTTTGAAATTAAATTATCTACCAAGCCGATAGTCCCACCCATTACCAGCAGAGATAGACCCAGTAGCAGAGTTTTGGCAACCGAGACTACGAAGCTGACTGATAGTTTTGGTTATGTTGAAATGTTTTCAAATTAAAAAGTCACATGATACAAAAACAGAAAGGGTAAGCCCCAATATTAAAAACAGTATGCAATGTTGTACCTTCATAATACTTTAGACTTAACAATATATAAATAAATATCGTCCTTACCGATCTTGGGTATCTACATGTAGCAACACAATACTTGGCATTAAAAGAGGATGGCGGTGATGACGTAGAAATGGTTACAGGTACGTCAGTGACATCACGACATTCAGCAAACGAACCAAACCAACGAAGATCACCACGGAGTACATTACTCTCTAGTTTACCAATAGCATCATATACTGATAGAGAGTAACAACGTTTCAAGTTAGCAAACGAACTTAAAGGGAAAAACCACTCTTTGGAAATTATCAAATTTTACATCGCCTACATTAGAAAACTTATAATGTGCCTCATTGGCTGGGAATCTTTGCTGTGGGCCAAATTGCCTCATGGGAGTCACCAGAAAATGCATGTGCAGTGGGTGAGTGGACAATGAATATGCATAACATTTTATTTGAAGGACTTAGGAGTCATGAATATTCACTCTCGGCTGAAATCGTGAATAAAACATATTTACACGATAAACGACTGCTCCTGAGGTTTAATTTTATTGAATAAAATCTCAAACCAAGTGCAAAATATTTCCAGGTCTCCCCTCTTTCAGATTATCAACCCCAACCCCAACCCCCCAACCCCCATCCCCCATCGCACCCCCAAATTTGTTTGTGCTCCTTCCAATTTTCTTTTCCCCCCCCCCCCTCTACAAACACACTCGCCATAATTCTGCTCGGTCTCTACATTGTATGTAAACTCTTAGCGTAGTTGTATATACATATTTGATATCATAACAACTTGGCTGCAAGTACAAATGAAAACTGGATGGTGTCTACAAAACTCAACTCTAAGTGAAGGTTTTTAAAAATTCTGACGATCTTTCCCTGTTAAAGCTGCATTGGAACGTTTATAAAAACTGTTTTGTATATAATTGTACTCCCATGAACAGTATCGCATCACCTGTGTTAGGTACAATAACTTACTTGTAGTATCATACACCCTGAACAGTATCGCATCACCTGTGTTAGGTATAATAACTTACTAGTAATATCATACACCCTGAACAGTATCGCATCACCAGTGTTAGGTATAATAACTTACTTGTAATATCATACACCCTGAACAGTATCACATCACCTGTGTTAGATATAATAACTTACTAGTAATATCATACACCCTGAACAGTATTGCATCACCTGTGTTAGGTATAATAACTTACTTGTAATATCATACACCCTGAACAGTATTGCATCACCTGTGTTAGGTACAATAACTTACTTGTAATATCATACACCCTGAACAGTATCGCATCACCTGTGTTAGGTATAATAACTTACTAGTAATATCATACACCCTGAATAGTATCGCATCACCTGTGTTAGGTACAATAACTTACTTGTAATATCATACACCCTGAACAGTATTGCATCACCTGTGTTAGATATAATAACTTACTAGTAATATCATACACTCTGAATAGTATTGCATCACCTGTGTTAGGTATAATAACTTACTTGTAATATCATACACCCTGAACAGTATTACATCACCTGTGTTAGATACAATAACTTACTAGTAATATCATACACCCTGAACAGTATTGCATCACCTGTGTTAGGTACAATAACTTACTAGTAATATCATACACCCTGAACAGTATTGTATCACCTGTGTTAGGTATAATAACTTACTAGTAATATCATACACCCTGAATAGTATTGCATCACCTGTGTTAGGTACAATAACTTACTAGTAATATTATACACCCTGAACAGTATCGCATCACCTGTGTTAGATATAATAACTTACTAGTAATATCATACACCATGAACAGTATTGCATCACCTGTGTTAGGTACAATAACTTACTAGTAATATCATACACCCTGAACAGTATCGCATCACCTGTGTTAGGTACAATAACTTACTTGTAGTATCATACACCCTGAACAGTATCGCATCACCTGTGTTAGGTATAATAACTTACTAGTAATATCATACACCCTGAACAGTATCGCATCACCAGTGTTAGGTATAATAACTTACTTGTAATATCATACACCCTGAACAGTATCACATCACCTGTGTTAGATATAATAACTTACTAGTAATATCATACACCCTGAACAGTATTGCATCACCTGTGTTAGGTATAATAACTTACTTGTAATATCATACACCCTGAACAGTATTGCATCACCTGTGTTAGGTACAATAACTTACTTGTAATATCATACACCCTGAACAGTATCGCATCACCTGTGTTAGGTATAATAACTTACTTGTAATATCATACACCCTGAACAGTATTACATCACCTGTGTTAGATACAATAACTTACTAGTAATATCATACACCCTGAACAGTATTGCATCACCTGTGTTAGGTACAATAACTTACTTGTAATATCATACACCCTGAACAGTATTGCATCACCTGTGTTAGATACAATAACTTACTTGTAATATCATACACCCTGAACAGTATTGCATCACCTGTGTTAGGTACAATAACTTACTTGTAATATCATACACCCTGAACAGTATCACATCACCTGTGTTAGGTATAATAACTTACTAGTAATATCATACACCCTGAACAGTATTGTATCACCTGTGTTAGGTATAATAACTTACTAGTAATATCATACACCCTGAACAGTATTGCATCACCTGTGTTAGGTATAATAACTTACTAGTAATATCATACACCCTGAACAGTATTGTATCACCTGTGTTAGGTACAATAACTTACTAGTAATATCATACACCCTGAACAGTATTGTATCACCTGTGTTAGGTACAATAACTTACTAGTAATATCATACACCCTGAACAGTATTGCATCACCTGTGTTAGGTATAATAACTTACTAGTAATATCATACACCCTGAACAGTATTGCATCACCTGTATTAGGTATAATAACTTACTAGTAATATCATACACCCTGAACAGTATCGCATCACCTGTGTTAGGTACAATAACTTACTAGTAATATCATACACCCTGAACAGTATTGCATCACCTGTGTTAGGTAAAATAACTACTAGTAATATTATACACCCTGAACAGTATTGCATCACCTGTATTAGGTACAATAACTTACTAGTAATATCATACACCCTGAACAGTATTGCATCACCAGTGTTAGGTATAATAACTTACTAGTAATATCATACACCCTGAACAGTATCGCATCACCTGTGTTAGGTATAATAACTTACTAGTAATATCATACACCCTGAACAGTATCGCATCACCTGTGTTAGGTATAATAACTTACTAGTAATATCATACACCCTGAACAGTAATTGTATCACCTGTGTTAGGTACAATAACTTACTAGTAATATCATACACCCTGAACAGTATCGCATCACCTGTGTTAGGTATAATAACTTACTAGTAATATCATACACCCTGAACAGTATCGCATCACCAGTGTTAGGTATAATAACTTACTAGTAATATCATACACCCTGAACAGTATCGCATCACCTGTGTTAGGTATAATAACTTACTAGTAATATCATACACCCTGAACAGTATTGTATCACCTGTGTTAGGTACAATAACTTACTAGTAATATCATACACCCTGAACAGTATTGCATCACCTGTATTAGGTATAATAACTTACTAGTAATATCATACACCCTGAACAGTATTGTATCACCAGTGTTAGGTATAATAACTTACTAGTAATATCATACACCCTGAACAGTATCGCATCACCTGTGTTAGGTACAATAACTTACTAGTAATATCATACACCCTGAACAGTATTGCATCACCTGTATTAGGTATAATAACTTACTAGTAATATCATACACCCTGAACAGTATTGTATCACCTGTGTAAGGTACAATAACTTACTTGTAATATCATACACCCTGAACAGTATTGTATCACCAGTGTTAGGTATAATAACTTACTAGTAATATCATACACCCTGAACAGTATTGCATCACCTGTGTTAGGTACAATAACTTACTAGTAATATCATACACCCTGAACAGTATTGCATCACCTGTATTAGGTATAATAACTTACTAGTAATATCATACACCCTGAACAGTATTGTATCACCTGTGTAAGGTACAATAACTTACTTGTAATATCATACACCCTGAACAGTATTGCATCACCTGTGTTAGGTATAATAACTTACTAGTAATATCATACACCCTGAACAGTATTGTATCACCTGTGTAAGGTACAATAACTTACTTGTAATATCATACACCCTGAACAGTATTGCATCACCTGTGTTAGGTATAATAACTTACTAGTAATATCATACACCCTGAACAGTATTGTATCACCTGTGTAAGGTACAATAACTTACTAGTAATATCATACACCCTGAACAGTATCGCATCACCTGTGTTAGGTATAATAACTTACTAGTAATATCATACACCCTGAACAGTATTACATCACCTGTGTTAGGTACAATTACTTACTAGTAATATCATACACCCTGAACAGTATTGCATTACCTGTGTTAGGTACAATAACTTACTTGTAATATCATACACCCTGAACAGTATCGCATCACCTGTGTTAGATATAATAACTTACTAGTAATATCATACACCCTGAACAGTATCGCATCACCTGTGTTAGGTATAATAACTTACTTGTAATATCATACACCCTGAACAGTATCGCATCACCTGTGTTAGATATAATAACTTACTAGTAATATCATACACCCTGAACAGTATTACATCACCTGTGTTAGATATAATAACTTACTAGTAATATCATACACCCTGAACAGTATTACATCACCTGTGTTAGGTATAATAACTTACTTGTAATATCATACACCCTGAACAGTATTACATCACCTGTGTTAGGTATAATAACTTACTAGTAATATCATACACCTTGAACAGTATCGCATCACCAGTGTTAGGTACAATAACTTACTTGTAATATTGTACACCTTGAACAGTATCGCATCACCTGTGTTAGATACAATAACTTACTAGTAATATTGTACTCCCATGAACAGTATCGCATCACCTGTGTTAGGTATAATAACTTACTAGTAATATCATACACCCTGAACAGTATTGCATCACCTGTGTTAGGTACAATAACTTACTAGTAATATTGTACTCCCATGAACAATATTGTATCATCTATGAGTAAATATAATTTTGTAGCTCTATCCACGATAAATCAAATCAAATTGATTTTTGGACTGCACCCAAACAGTGCCCTCAACGGTGATCACGATTTCAATCTATTTTTGTACTTTAATAATATGGATAACATCGACTACTGATGAAAATGTGCGATGTCTATTACATGTATTGGTATTTTAACAGTTTTCAATCAATATATCGTGGTTGTCCAATCGAAAAACAGTTTAAACATGGTGGCAGATTGAAAACCAAGCTTTCGTTCAAGATTTCAACTTGTTACTACACTACCTATAGATAATATTATGTTTCAACTTGTTACTACACTACCTACAGATAATATTATGTTTCAACTTGTTACTACACTACCTATTGATAATATTATGTTTCAACTTGTTACTACACTACCTACAGATAATATTATGTTTCAACTTGTTACTACACTACCTATAGATAATATTATGTTTCAACTTGTGACTACACCACCTACAGATAATATTATGTTTCAACTTGTGACTACACCACCTACAGATAATATTATGTTTCAACTTGTTACTACACTACCTACAGATAATATTATGTTTCAACTTGTGACTACACCACCTACAGATAATATTATGTTTCAACTTGTTACTACACTACCTACAGATAATATTATGTTTCAACTTGTTACTACACCACCTACAGATAATATTATGTTTCAACTTGTTACTACACTACCTACAGATAATATTATGTTTCAACTTGTTACTACACTACCTACAGATAATATTATGTTTCAACTTGTTACTACACTACCTACAGATAATATTATGTTTCAAACGAGTATGTCAAAGTCTGGATTCAAATACTTTCACTTTGATAATGTGTTCTTTCACCACTTACAACAAAACTATCACAAACACGAGTAATTGACCATTTTTTTATTTTAATGAATATATCTTTGGTTATTAGAAACAAATTCCCATTGCAGCTAGTGCATGTTGAACAGAGCCTACTATTTCAATCCAATATCATATGTTGTAAAACATTATATTGTATGCAATTGTCATGGGGAGGGTGATGTTTTACAAAATGGGACAAAGGGGGGGGGGTCACTTCTTACAAATGGAGAATGGGGGAGGGTCATGTTTTACTTAACAGACAATGCGTGATTTCCTCCGGCCCTCCCCCCTTGTAAATATTGAAGGCTCCCTTACTGTACGATGTTGTAAAACATTATATTGTATAATAGGTGCTACTGTATGATGTTGTCGTCTTGCATAAAGTATCATAATCTATTCTCGGAATCAGGGTAAATTAGCCGGTATGTGAAATACCGGACTCGTGTATGCACTTGTTCGCGTGCATGAGTGCGTGCGTGTGTGTATTTTGTTTTTGTGTGTGTGTGTGGGGGGGGGGTCCTGTTTGAGGGATTTGGAGCTATTTTGTTGTATCGGTGAAAAATCTACCAACCCTACCCCTAACCCACTCCCACCCCTCGAGACTACAGAAACTGATCGGTTCCCAAGTCTATTCTATGTATAGATGTTGTAAACACACATAATTAGTATTAGAACTCGGTCTCAGTGTAATGAGACAGTTATCCTGTTACGTCATGGTTAGGTGATACACAACATGTTACATATAAATACATGTATAACTGCTATCACAAGATTACACCTCACACCCGGTGACTATCTACAAAATCTGAGATTACACTTCCAAGTCGAATGATAGTATATCAGACCACTCGTACCATTTAGTGGTCTGAGATAGTATTCAGGTGTACGTTTAATACAATCAGTGCAATCATACAGAACTAACATGTTTTATTGACATTGTACATCCTTGTTATTTTCAATATGCTGTCATAGAACCAGCTTGATTGGACAGAATACTTGGCTGGTACTAATGTTAGAGAAGGTATAGACGGGTTACAGACAATAAATTATTACAGACGGGTCAGTGACAGTAGTACTTACTTTGCACAGCATATCTTTCCTGTGGAGAACAGTTATAATCCACCATAACCTGTAGACTGGCTATTAAGCATACTTCTGATACATTGGTCAGTTTACTGATGATATCGTCCACATAGTCTTCATTTGTATTGGCTGTGTTTGAATTCACTGGACAGTCTTTTGTAACATTGACGTTCAATGTAGCACCAACAGAGTCAAGAATGTGTAACACATCAACGTTTACTGGCGACGACTGATATACTGTTGTCATTTGATGCCAAATTCTGTCAAACCTCAAAACCTCAGTAAGGTGATGGTGTATCTGACCTAACCCATCAAAACCGTCGTCAATGCGTGCACAGTAACAACTACTGCCAAATAAAGACAGAAGTAAGGAAGTCACCAGCAACGACATTTTGTTTCTGTATTCCAACTGACTTTAATTGAATATAGATAACAACTCAATCACGTGATCACAGATTTCGTCTTAAGATTTAATAAAGTATCTTACGTAACTGTCCACAGATAAACTAGTCAAATCATCAAAAGTTTGATGTCGATCAGAATTACTACCAAACATGTTTGCCAGATTAATTTTGATCTTTATGGATTTTATTGTATTCAAGTCTAAGTTGTAAAACAGAATGTCTACACTTTTATCATTGACACAAATTGTAAATAAAGAGTCTTCAGTATTCACATTGGTTTGTCTATCGCTATAGGGAGTCTTCAGTATACGCATTGGTTTGTCTATCGCTATAGGGAGTCTTCAGTATACGCACTGGTTTGTCTATAGGGAGTCTTCAGTATTCACATTGGTTTGTCTATCGCTATAGGGAGTCTTCAGTATACGCATTGGTTTGTCTATAGGGAGACTTCAGTATACGCATTGGTTTGTCTATAGGGAGACTTCAGTATACGCATTGGTTTGTCTATAGGGAGACTTCAGTATACGCATTGGTTTGTCTATAGGGAGTCTTCAGTATTCACATTGGTTTGTCTATCGCTATAGGGAGTCTTCAGTATTCGCATTGGTTTGTCTATCGCTATAGGGAGTCTTCAGTATACGCATTGGTTTGTCTATCGCTATAGGGAGTCTTCAGTATACGCGTTGGTTTGTCTATAGGGAGTCTTCAGTATTCACATTGGTTTGTCTATCGCTATAGGGAGTCTTCAGTATTCGCATTGGTTTGTCTATAGGGAGTCTTCAGTATTCACATTGGTTTGTCTATAGGGAGTCTTTAGTATTCACATTGGTTTGTCTATCGCTATAGGGAGTCTTCAGTATACGCATTGGTTTGTCTATCGCTATAGGGAGTCTTCAGTATTCACATTGGTTTGTCTATAGGGAGTCTTCAGTATTCACATTGGTTTGTCTATCGCTATAGGGAGTCTTCAGTATTCACATTGGTTTGTCTATCGCTATAGGGAGTCTTCAGTATTCGCATTGGTTTGTCTATCGCTATAGGGAGTCTTCAGTATACGCATTGGTTTGTCTATCGCTATAGGGAGTCTTTAGTATTCACATTGGTTTGTCTATCGCTATAGGGAGTCTTCAGTATTCGCATTGGTTTGTCTATAGGGAGTCTTCAGTATACGCATTGGTTTGTCTATCGCTATAGGGAGTCTTCAGTATACGCACTGGTTTGTCTATAGGGAGTCTTCAGTATACGCACTGGTTTGTCTATAGGGAGTCTTCAGTATACGCATTGGTTTGTCTATAGGGAGTCTTCAGTATTCGCATTGGTTTGTCTATAGGGAGTCTTCAGTATTCGCATTGGTTTGTCTATCGCTATAGGGAGTCTTCAATATTCGCATTGGTTTGTCTATCGCTATAGGGAGTCTTCAGTATACGCATTGGTTTGTCTATAGGAGTCTTCAGTATACGCATTGGTTTGTCTATCGCTATAGGGAGTCTTCAGTATACGCATTGGTTTGTCTATAGGGAGTCTTCAGTATTCGCACTGGTTTGTCTATCGCTATAGGGAGTCTTCAGTATACGCACTGGTTTGTCTATAGGGAGTCTTCAGTATTCGCATTGGTTTGTCTATCGCTATAGGGAGTCTTCAGTATTCACATTGGTTTGTCTATAGGGAGTCTTCAGTATACGCATTGGTTTGTCTATAGGGAGACTTCAGTATTCGCATTGGTTTGTCTATAGGGAGTCTTCAGTATACGCATTGGTTTGTCTATCGCTATAGGGAGTCTTCAGTATTCACATTGGTTTGTCTATAGGGAGTCTTCAGTATACGCATTGGTTTGTCTATAGGGAGACTTCAGTATTCGCATTGGTTTGTCTATCGCTATAGGGAGTCTTCAGTATTCGCATTGGTTTGTCTATCGCTATAGGGAGTCTTCAGTATTCGCATTGGTTTGTCTATCGCTATAGGGAGTCTTCATTATACGCATTGGTTTGTCTATCGCTATAGGGAGTCTTCAGTATTCGCACTGGTTTGTCTATCGCTATAGGGAGTCTTCAGTATACGCATTGGTTTGTCTATCGCTATAGGGAGTCTTCAGTATACGCATTGGTTTGTCTATCGCTATAGGGAGTCTTCAGTATACGCGTTGGTTTGTCTATCGCTATAGGGAGTCTTCAGTATACGCATTGGTTTGTCTATAGGGAGTCTTCAGTATACGCATTGGTTTGTCTATCGCTATAGGGAGTCTTCAGTATTCACATTGGTTTGTCTATCGCTATAGGGAGTCTTCAGTCTTCACATTGGTTTGTCTATAGGGAGTCTTCAGTATTCGCATTGGTTTGTCTATCGCTATAGGGAGTCTTCAGTATTCACATTGGTTTGTCTATCGCTATAGGGAGTCTTCAGTATACGCATTGGTTTGTCTATAGGGAGTCTTCAGTATACGCATTGGTTTGTCTATCGCTATAGGGAGTCTTCAGTATACGCGTTGGTTTGTCTATCGCTATAGGGAGTCTTCAGTATACGCATTGGTTTGTCTATCGCTATAGGGAGTCTTCAGTATCTATAGGCGTTGGTCTGTCTATCGCTTTAGGGAGTCTTCAGTATACGCATTGGTTTGTCTATCGCTATAGGGAGTCTTCAGTATCTATAGGCGTTGGTTTGTCTATTGTCATTACACAGTTGTCATTTACGACTATGCTGGAAGAGGTACGAATACACTTTACAAGCTGATAGTTGGATGTTTAGTCGGAATAACGTCCTTCAGATGAAAGGCCCATTTCAGATTAGGCTAAATAACCCAATCAACCCTAGTTTAAGCCACCTAAATATGTTTTAAACATTCAACTAAACGATAATAATTCTTTGTTTTCTTGACCTTCATGCACGTGTTTTCTTTACAGCAGCGATGCTGGTACATATTTCATGGAAGTAACACAGAAGGCGTATTCCGACCGACATTTTATTTGTTTTTTGGTCGAAGCAATATTTTTCAAATATAAAAACAATTATAAAGATCAAATCAAATCAAATCAAATCAAATCAAATCAAATCAAATCAAATCAAATCAAATCAAATCAAACCAAACCAAACCAAACCAAATCAAATCAAATCAAATCAAAATCAGATCAGATCAGATCAGATCAGATCAGATCAAATCAAATCAAATCAAATCAAATCAAACCAAATCAAATCAAATCAAATCAAATCACATCACATCACATCAAATCACAATCAGATCAGATCAAATCAGATCAGATCAGATCAGATCAGATCAAATCAAATCAAATAAAATCAAATCACAATCAGATCAGATCAAATCAAATCAAATCAAATCACAATCAGATCAGATCAGATCAGATCAAATCAAATCAAATCAAATCAAATCAAATCACAATCAGATCAGATCAGATCAAATCAAATCAAAGCAAATCAAAGCAAATCAAATCATCCCGAACTACCTACGCTATTTTGTGAGGCCATGTTATCGGAAAAACATAATAAATATATATTTTTCGCCTTAGGATTAAGAGTTAGGTCTGAAAAATAGGAGTCTAGCAGAACTACAGGAAAATTTGATGCAGAACAAAATATGAATTCTACTTAATATGGTTCCATTGATAAAAATCTGTTCACGTGCAAGTTGATAGGTTTTTTTTGCAAATGTAATATTCATTTTGGTACTATTATAAATATGATTTACAGAGGTTATAACACAACTATTTCAAAGTTTTTAGCATCGAGAGTTTTCGATCTAATCATACCGCCACCTAGTGGTCAGCTGTAACTATGGAATTTGTAATTCTGCAGAGGATCGTTGATCAAACGAGACACGTTTAAAGCTGAATGCTAAAAAACTTTGAACTGCTTGTGTTATAATCTTTGTAAATCGTTTGAGCTACCAAACTGATGAACGTATTTGTTTATCATAGAATTGCTTTAAATTTGCTAGTGGTATTATCTCTGATATCATTTATGGTTACTTAATAAATAAAGGTACTTCTCAGCGACACTGAAAGCACGTAATGATTATTCTATTGTCGTATCGTATCGAATTGGACTTTATTTTCCAAACACAAACTTGAAAAATGTAAGTGAAATTTTCGACTGTACACTTCAGTCATTGCCAACAGATTCACACAATTCGATACTATGATTTACAGAGATGAATTTTCATTTGGTGATTATTTTATTGTTTCTATATCAATTGTTGTTTCTATGTCTCCATAAAACAAGAGGTCCACTTCACAATCTACGATGTTATAGAAGCAAATAAGTTGTTTTGTCTATTTCGCTGTTACATACCTATAGCATTAGTGAACCTCCGTATTGTAACAATAGTGATAAAAAGACTAAATGGCTAGAAAAAGCAAGTTAAGCAAGTTAAGCTATGGACATTGATACAAGTTAGTCACGTAGTATTCTCTCCCTTCAAGGAAAAGTACGTCCATCCCCTCAATGAAAAGTATTTATCTCCTCTGAATTTAAAAGTGCATCCATCCCCCCAATGAAAAGTATTTCCCTCGCCTCAATGAAAAGTACTTCTCTCCCCTCAATGAAAAGTACTTCTCTCCCGGGGCCCCTTAATAAAAGTAGATCCATCCCCTCAATGAAAAGTACTTCTCTCCCCTCAATGAAAAGTACTTATCTCCATTCAATGAAAAGTATTTCTGTCCCCTAAATTAAAATTATGTATCCCCTCTATGAAAAGTATTTTTCTCCCCTAAATAAAAAGTACATCCATCCCCTAAATGAAAAGTATTTCTCTGCCCTGAATTTAAAAGTGCATCCATCCCCTCAATGAAAGGCATTTCTCTCCCCTGAATTTAAAAGTGCATCCACCCCTCAATAAAAAGCATTATCTCCCCTTAATAAAAGTACACCCATCCCCTCACTGAATAAGTCAGGTTAAGGTTACAGCAGTATACAATAGAGTTGAGGTTTATTGTTAAGTGCATAGAGGTGATCAAAGCACATAATAAGACCGCTAGCAACTGAGTCTATCATTTGTAATACAATGATTTGTATTGTGTTACTAGCTACCCCATACTTATGAACTAGTTGTAAAGTCCTTATAATAATTCAATAAAAAATGTCAAGGGGGGGGGGGGTCTGAGACCTAAGGCCCAAGTATAATATTTTTTTTTATTATCCTACATTGAACTATTGATCTCACCCCTAACCTGATCCTGAAGCCTGCAACCGACGATTGGGGGCGCTCTCGTGATTTTAGAATAGTGCATCCTTGAGATTCTATTCCCCTGTTTTACACTGATGGATTGACATGATCATGATGATATGAACTGAACACGTGGCGAAATCTAAGGTTCACTTGAAATCGATTCCGATTGCATTGTTGTAGTCCCAACACACTCTTCAGAACTTATCACTAGGCAAAAGGTTGAATATAAATGAATCTATGCAAATTTAGTGTATCTGCAGATCTGACATATGCACTTCGTGTACTGAAAGTATACGAACACGTATACTAGACATTAAATCTACCGAAATATACAGTTCCGTAGACTAAGCATGATTTTGGTATTGAACTTTACCTCAAACTACTGGGGATGAAATTTGGTAATGATTAAAGTGTTAGTCTGCAAATTGTGAGTGTGTCATACTTACGTAATTGCCCTAACAACCATGACCACACCCTTAGCAATAGTCAAATGATAGGTTTTTTTTACAATCATAACAAGAGGGTTGGGTAGGCAATTCAATAAACATTATTTCAAAATATGTAAATGACCTTAGCAACAAGACCACGCCCATAGCAACAGGTAAACAATGACGTATAATGCCAAAATAAGGTATAGTAATAGACATTGCAAAATTGTATATAGATATACCTAGCAACAAGACCACGCCCATAGCAACAGTTAAATGATGGTGTATAATGCACATATAACTCCTTGGATGGGTAGGCATTGGAATGAATCTTCAAAAAAGGTATGCAAATACGTCTAGCAACATCACATAATCATTACAGAAAATTTAAAGTTCACTGTCAATAGTAAGCCCCGAGCTTCACGAATAACACGGTCACGGAGCATCGCAGTCACACGTCAACGAATGGTTATCTCTATCATGGTCGATGAGGGCACACAGTACAAGGATATCCATGTACGATTATTGAATAGCTGGTATCGGTACATACAAAATAATTCGTTTTAGTTTTAATTTTAGTAAAGCGACGCTCCGAGGGCTGTGAGAGAGTCTAGACATTAAGTGGCCAAAATGTGGTGAATCTTTGATGAGTGAATGTCATCTCCGACAAACAGAATTTATCATTTTGGAAGACGATAAATCAAATTGGTATATCACTTGGCCACGCATTCTTGTGTAACATCGTATTTCAAAACTCCATACACAGCAATGAGATATTTCTTTACAAATGTATGTGGGCTTTGCGAAAAAGGTCTCACTTCGGGCTGTAACCTATACTTGATGATACTTTTTTTTTTAGCAGGGTTTCTCTTCAATCTTGATTCTGAGCAGAAACAGCATCCCTCATGATAGCTAGTGGGGAGGAGTGGGAGGGGGTGTCCCCCCTCCACACACACACACACACACACACACACACACACACACAGTAAGCACTTTACTTTAAAATAAGGACATGTAGGAGGCCAGCTAGTGGCATAAAATTTCAAACCACACACACATTATCGAAATCCATAGAGTACTTTAATTAAAGTTGTCTTCAGTATCCAAGTGTACTCGAGTCAATACACAACTGTATGGCTATATTACCTACACTTTATCTTACCTATTCATAGATATTTTGGCAGACACA
Organism: Glandiceps talaboti; assembly: GCF_964340395.1. Taxonomy (NCBI): domain Eukaryota; kingdom Metazoa; phylum Hemichordata; class Enteropneusta; family Spengelidae; genus Glandiceps; species Glandiceps talaboti. The sequence continues at coordinate 22,851,902 of NC_135559.1, forward strand.
CACATTCACTTGGTTATTGACTGCCTCATAATTACATGTATGGTAAGTAAATGAAGTGTACATTTTTGCAAACTACAAGGTAAACGACTGCTCCTGAGGTTTGAATGTTCAAAACAGTTTCCACTGAGAGAGAGAGAGAGAGAGAGAGAGAGAGAGAGAGAGAGAGAGAGAGAGAGAGAGAGAGAGAGAGAGAGAGAGAGAGAGAGAGAGAGAGAGAGAGACAGACAGACAGACAGACAGACAGACAGACAGACAGACAGACAGACAGACAGACAGACAGACAGACAGACAGACAGACAGACAGACAGACAGATAGAGACAGAGACAGAGACAGACATATACAGAGACAGACAGACAGACAGATAGACAGACGGACAGACAGACAGACAGACAGACAGACAGACAGACAGACAGACAGACTGACTGACAGACAGACAGACAGACAGACAGACAGACAGACAGACAGACAGACAGACAGACAGACAGAAAGACAGACAGACAGACAGACAGACAGGCAGTAAAAGGCATACACAAGTACATTCGCATGGATGTAGCCCAACTCACCACTGAATATAGGTTGTAGAAGGTATTGTGGCATAGCCACGAGAATTTTTTTTAATTTACTCGGTAAATGATCGCTCCTGAGGTTTAATTTGGTTCAAAATCATGAGCAAAATATTTCAGCCCCCTCCCCTTTCAGATCATCAGACTTACCATGCCCCCCCCTTTGAACTCTCAATTTTTTTCATCCCCCCCCCCCCATTTCTCCCCTTGCCCCCTGCTGTAAATTCTGACCCCAGCCTTACCTTTTAATTCGAAAATTGAATGGTCTTGTGTACATTGATGTTCGAGTTTTGAAAAATCGTAAATGGATGAAATTTATCCAAGGTATTTAGAATAACGAAAATGGAGATTTTGCCTAAAATATCTATATTTTATCAATAGTTACACACTTGGCCTCCTCATGGTCACAGATTACTTATTACTAATTACAGTCTTTGCCACTGGTGGCGCAGTTCATCACAAATTTACGTTTGACCCGACGGAGCTGATCGACCCGACAAAGTACTTTGCGGACTGATATATTTAATTGGTGTAGAAGACAAGAGACAGTTGGAACAATAAAAAATGAAAAAGTATTGCAGCAATTAATATTGGTCAAGAGCTAAACAGGTAAATTTCTTTTCACATAAAATGTACATGCATATTGCTCTTTGATGTTTCTCATGCGAGAGGATACACAATGAGGACAGGTCGAATGCAGTGCAGCGGTTAGAATGCTTGAGATCTGCAAATACATATCGAACGTATAGGAAAGTCTTCGTGTACTTCAACCCTAAATCGCAAGACACTACTTCTCGGAGCTGTCCGTTTGTGTAAGTTTAAGTCTATGTAATGGGACTGAAATTCATCCATTTATCTACATATATTGTGAAAATCTAATGTTTTCATGTGGTGGTGCACACGGTTTCATAATTTAGAAAAGTGGTCGTCTTTGTCTACCCATTCGAGCTCAAAGTATAGAGCCCCTGCTTAGTCTTTTAGACCATTTATCGGCATTATTGTAAACGTTAATTATCGTAGATTACTGATGATGGTTGTCGAATCTATAACACCAACACAATGTATCGAGCTTAGAATTTTCTCTATCCACCTATGTTGTTGGAGTTATGCAAAAATCAAGATGGCGGCTTCCACGGTTATAATCAGTGTTTGGTGTTTCGTCGATTGTAGACCGTCATGTACATTGATGAATAACAATTTTACACAAGGAAATGTGTATTGTGGACATTAGTTATATTTTTTCATTATAAATGGATTTTTTTACATCAATGTTAATACAAATAAGATTGACTTTAACTCTAATATGTGAAGACAGACGACAGGCTTCATTTAAATAATTTTGTGATGATGTAATGATTGCCTAAACAAACATTAAAACAAGGAGTGTGTTTACTCTCATTCCCTATTTCATTAGCGAAATTAATTTTGTATAGCCGAGTGTAAGATGTTGGATTTAAAAATTATGAATTTTTTCTTAAAGTCAGGTCATAATATAATGTGAATGAATTTGACACAGTCATGGATGTTCTATTAACACTAATAGTAATAAATCCATGACACAGTTCACCAAATTTCAAATAATCATAATTTAGCAGCAGGCAAAAGTACATAAATGCTGTAATATTGGAATTATATATATCTATATGTACATGTACATGTATGTATTATAATAAAATTTCTACTAAGACATTACAATTAAAGTGGTCATATCTATATTGATAAGGCATTGCTATTCATTTCTACCTTTAATTAATAAAACCACTTTACTACTTGTTTTTTTTGTACTTAATAACTATGAAACAACATGGATCATGTCTGTGTTTGTGACTGTATTACTGAAAAGAGCTACAAAATGTGTGAAACTTTTGCTCTTGTATATGTAGGAAGTGATATGGGTAAAGACAGTGACTTGTAATGACAAGTAAACACTAGAAATCAAATGAATTATGTAATCTATTGTATACAGTATACCAACAACACCTTGTCCAGTACTTATTTACCCAGTTATTTAACAATTCACATTTTGTTTGATAGTAGAATAACAGAATATTACACCTCTTTGTATATTTTTGCTATTTATTTAATTCCAAACATGGGACTTGGGTGTGGTATTATTATTTCAAGTACAAAATCTTAGTAGAGTAGTTATTGTAATCAAAAATCAAAGTAAGGCCATGTCTGATTTTAAACACAGTACTGACTACTTTAAAACTTCAATTAACAGTTAAAAAAAACCACCCCAAGCCATGTGAGCTATGTTGATATTATACATGATGTAATGATGTATGACTGTTTCAACATATGGAAATTGTGTGGATTGTAAAGAGTAGACAAAAGTGAATATAATAACGATATAACCACCTGAATTTATGCCTAACTTGTATTTTCAGAGTCTTTGTGGATGACCCTAATAGATTTATGGGTTGTCATGCATGTATACCTGTACATACACATCAACTATGTGTGTGTGTCACTGTGTATGCATGTATTGGACACATACATATACACATACACACACACACACCCATACATACATACATACATACATACATACATACATACATACATACATACATACATACATACATACATACATACATACACACACACATACATATACACATACATACATACATACATACATACATACATACATACATACATACATACACACATACACACATACACATACATACATACAATACATACATACATACATACATGCATTTTGTACACACACATACATGCATGCATACATACATACATCCATCCATCCGTGCACGCACGCACGCACACACGCACGTATGCATGCACACACACACACACACACACACATCCATACACACACACATACTGTTACATACTGACATAATTATATTTAAATACATACAATGTATGTATGTACGTACGTACCTACATTATATATACATGTACGTATGTACATGTAAATATGTATTGGTCTGTTTGATTGAAGCAGTTACAACACTTTACAGAGGATTATGATGGTCAATATGGTTTAAATTCTGTTCATGTAATATGTGACTTGATTCTAGATTAAATTAAAGAACTATGCTATGTCTGGATGTGTCATGAACAGTGAGATTTGTAGATAGCTGTAGTGGTGTACACATATAAGACAATACAATTTTCTCATACCAAATCTCACCTTCTGTTAGTGGGAACCTCAAAACACAGTTTACATATTATTTGATTTGTTCTATTTCTTTTTGTTTGTAGTGTTTGCAGCAGAAGTGGGCATGCACTCGTGTAGGACTGTCGTGACTTATTATGGCCGATCACAGCCCTAAGTTACAACAACAAGGGGGGTCACAGCAGCGACGATCTACACGTGGCATTTTATTAGCAGCAACCAAAAACAGAAATTCCAGTACCAGTGACATTTGTCATTCAGATCAACAAAGAAAGAGGTAAAACTTATGTTTGTACTTGTAATCTATTTTTCCTTGTCTTGTCAAGGGTAGGTAACATATTAGTTAAGAGCCTGATTGATGTAGTAATGGGTACAAAAATACAAGTTGTGAGGAAATTCTACATAGTACCAGGTACGAGGAGGTTAGTTGCGGATAAAAAAACAGCTAGCTAGGGACACGGAAATCCGGATTTTCCCAGCGTCCATTTGTGTATTCAATATGGTGGCAAGTTTTGGTGAGACTTGACAAGGTAAGAGTTAGTCAATTTTCATCTTCCAAAATCAAAAATACATATGCATATAGCGTGCGTTCCGGGAAGAATGAGTTGACAGACCAACAAAGAAATTTTCATTGATCAATTCCATTGTTTGTAAGAGGAGTTTGCGAAAAACTTCTACCATGGGGCTGTCCTATTCTAAACGGTCCACTCTAAACACGCGAACGATACCCATACGAATGCATGCATGTGCTGGAGTTCTGTGTCTGTAGCTACATGTACATGTGTGTAATTTTCATCCAGAACTAACCTCCTTGTACCTTGTACTATGTAGAATTTCCTTGCAACTTATATTTTTGTACCTGTTACTTTATCAAGCTGGCTCTTAACTAATATTTGTTACCCAGCCTTGCTTCTTACTCCATGCTTAATAGGTCCAGCAAGGTAACTAGTAATTGTTCTGTAAATAAACTAGTTTCATAGCTCCCATTCTGTGGAACAAAGTCAAGGCTGATTTTGACCTATCTGCTTTAATTGCTGTCCAGTGAGTCATAAAAAGTTACTTTCAACACCTCTACATTGTGTGACTTCTTTAAAAATGAGAGAAATCAAATTATTTAAATTACCCATGAACCACACTACATAGGGGTAAAGAATTCTCGGTATGCAAACCACAGAGGTGTCCCATTACTATACTGTATATGGATGCATGATGTACAGTATACATGCCTTATAGATCCCTACAGTACAGTGTACATATACATGTGTTGCACAGAAATACCGGTATACAGTATACATGTACATGTGTTGTACATAAATGTACAGTATACATGTGTTATACATAAATGTACAGTATACGTGTGTTGTACATCAATGTACAATATACGTGTGTTGTACATCGATGTACAGTATACATGTGTTGTACATCGATATACAGTATACGTGTGTTGTACATCGATGTACAGTATACGTGTGTTGTACAATGTACCTCGATGTACAGTATACGTGTGTTACACCTCCATATACAGTATACGTGTGTTACACCTCTATATATACAGTATACATTTGTTACACCTCTATATATACAGTATACATGTGTTACACCTCAATATACAGTATACATGTGTTACACCTCGATGTACAGTATACATGTGTTGTACATCAATGTACAGTGTATACGTGTGTTACTCCTCGATATACAGTATACAGGTGTTACACCTCGATGTACAGTATACGTGTGTTACACCTCGATGTACAGTATACGTGTGTTACACCTCGATATACAGTATACATGTGTTACACCTCGATGTACAGTATACGTGTGTTACACCTCGATATAAAGTGTACGTGTGTTACATCTCTATATATGCAGTATACATGTTTTACACCTCAATATACAGTGTACATGTGTTACACCTCTATATATACAGTATACGTGTGCTGTACATCGATGTACAGGGTCCACACGGTCTTTTGGAGGGGTGCACCCAACCCCCCTCCCCCTCCACCTTTTCCCGTCGTTTCAGGTTTGCCACACCCTCCCCCTCCCTTTATTTTAAATCAGTACATTGTCTTTTGAACTGACATGATATAATGATATTATTATTTATTTGCCAGAGGTCAAAAAAAAAATAACAACCAAATTTACATATCAAGTGAGGAAAATGAAATAAGTAATCACGTCACCAATGAGAAAAAAGTATATATAAAAGAATAACTTTAAACTTCTGGCTGGACCACAACAATAGTTTGTTCAAACATAACTTGTCAAGGCCGTATGAAAGACAATGTCAATAGCCACAAGTGTGAGAATGACTTATCTTTTTACCCCACTAGGCCATGCAAAGTAACAACTTTGTGTAACGTCAACTCGTGCCTTCCTTTTACAGAAAACTGAAGATTACAAACAAATTATGTAAATTAGGTCAAGTGGAGCAAAACCTGACAAGATGTCATTTTTTTATTCAATTTGTACATTCAGAGAGAGAATACCCTTTCCAGAAACTACCGTAGCTTTCTGCCACTCGTCACTGTGTGTTACTAGTCATCATTACTGGCAATACACTGTTTCCTGTGATGTATTACAAATGTAATGGTCATTTGGCACCTTTACAGTAAACATGTGTAAGTAAATGTGATTGGCTACAATCAAGTGTTGTTGTACTGTGCAGGATATTGGGCAGTTTAGTACAGTTGTGGTATAGTAGCCTGATAGGGCTGAATAACAGGATGTGTCTTCCAGTTTAGGGAGATCTATGCTTTGTAAGTGATAAAGTATAAATAGCTGACTAACTGATATGTCCTATATTTAACAGATCTGAAACAACCAAGTCAGCAAAAACAGTAAATACTAGCAGCAAGCCAAAGAACACCACTAAAGGGGATAGGAGTAACGACAAAAGGTAACATCTTCTCTGTTTTGGACTTCCATTGTGTATCACTAAAATTTTGTTTTATGTCCGAGACAGTGTAGTACGTGATGGGTACATGTGTTATGTATCTGAGACAGTGTAGTGATGGGTACATGTGTTATGTATCTGAGACAGTGTAGTGATGGGGTACATGTGTATCTGAGACAGTGTAGTGATGGGTACATGTGTTATGTATCTGAGACAGTGTAGTGATGGGTACATGTGTTATGTATCTGAGACAGTGTAGTGATGGGTACATGTGTTATGTATCTGAGACAGTGTAGTGATGGGGTACATGTGTATCTGAGACAGTGTAGTGATGGGTACATGTGTTATGTATCTGAGACAGTGTAGTGATGGGTACATGTGTTATGTATCTGAGACAGTGTAGTGATGGGTACATGTGTATCTGAGACAGTGTAGTGATGGGTACATGTGTTATGTATCTGAGACAGTGTAGTGATGGGTACATGTGTATCTGAGACAGTGTAGTGATGGATACATGTGTTATGTATCTGAGACAGTGTAGTGATGGGTACATGTGTTATGTATCTGAGACAGTGTAGTGATGGGTACATGTGTTATGTATCTGAGACAGTGTAGTGATGGGTACATGTGTTATGTATCTGAGACAGTGTAGTGATGGGTACATGTGTATCTGAGACAGTGTAGTGATGGGTACATGTGTTATGTATCTGAGACAGTGTAGTGATGGGTACATGTGTTATGTATCTGAGAGAGTGTAGTGATGGGTACATGTGTTCTGTATCTGAGACAGTGTAGTGATGGGTACATGTGTATCTGAGACAGTGTAGTGATGGGTACATGTGTTATGTATCTGAGACAGTGTAGTGATGGGTACATGTGTTATGTATCTGAGACAGTGTAGTGATGGGTACATGTGTTATGTATCTGAGACAGTGTAGTGATGGGTACATGTGTATCTGAGACAGTGTAGTGATGGGTACATGTGTTATGTATCTGAGACAGTGTAGTGATGGGTACATGTGTTATGTATCTGAGACAGTGTAGTGATGGGTACATGTGTTATGTATCTGAGACAGTGTAGTGATGGGTACATGTGTTATGTATCTGAGACAGTGTAGTGATGGGTACATGTGTTATGTATCTGAGACAGTGTAGTGATGGGTACATGTGTATCTGAGACAGTGTAGTGATGGATACATGTGTTATGTATCTGAGACAGTGTAGTGATGGGTACATGTGTTATGTATCTGAGACAGTGTAGTGATGGGTACATGTGTATCTGAGATAGTGTAGTGATGGGTACATGTGATTTATGTCTATTACAGTGTAGTGTAGTGCACAAGCTACATGCACACATTGAAACTTGAAAGGTCAATGAGAACACATATCATTGCAAGCCATCATAACATGTTGTTGTACCATACCCTCCTTTTGTGGTGCTGGCACTTTGGTGATGTTCTCAAAAATCTGTACTGTATGTACATTTATCGGTACTACATGTATATACGTTTATTGTTACTATGTACATTTATTTGTTACTATATATATTTGTTGCTACTATGCATACATTTGTTACTACATTGTATGTACATATATTGCCACATGTGGTTGTTTCTTTGACCAGGACTTTCATGTTACTTTACTGTGTTCTTTGTGTTTTTACATGTATAGTCATTTGTCTCATCAAAGAAATCATTTTTTTTTTAATCAGTTCAGTTGTTCGTCCTTCAAAGACAGTTAAAAGAAAATCAGTTGTGACAACATCTACTAAGCAGCCTGCATCCAAAGTTCAAAAAGTCAACCCAACAACTGCAGAACTAACCAGCTGTGTTGTGAGTGCAACTAAAACAGTGGTTAAAGCCAAGAGAGGAAGACCACGGACAACAAGCAGCAGTAAGTCACAACAACGACAAACACAAACCAATAAGGTTGTGTCAAAGTCATCATATAATACTGAGACTAAACCAAACAGGAAAAGACGTCAGAGTGCCAGTAGTGACACTGCCAAGTCGTCTTCTCTACAAAGCCAGGGAAAAAGAGGGAAATCTACTTGCAAACAGTGTACCCAGAGTGTACCGGTACCAGCCACATCACAGATTGTACCTCCATTGACTAAGAGAACCAGAAGGTCAAGTTCTAATTCTACAAGTGGTATTGATCAGCAGAGAAACACAGACACTCTGTCAACACAACGTAAGACAACAGAACCAAAGTCAAAAAGCTACAAGCCAAGAAAAGGCCAGAACAAAGTTAGTGAAAAAGACAAGGGGGCTACAACAGAGGCAAGTACATCTAAAAACAAAACAAAACGAAAACCAGGTAGACCACCAGCATCATCCAAGACAACTGATTGTGAACATAGTACATACAAGAATAAGACTACAAAGAAACAAACACCAAAGACGAGAGGAAAACAAGCTTCAAAGAACCCTACTGACAAATTGAGTAATTGCAGAAGAGCAAAAACGGGGAACAGCACATCAACAGATCCCTCTGAACAACAATCTCCATCAACCTCTGCTTCAAGAGGGGAAAGGAGATCTTCAAGAGGGAGAGAACTCTCATCAAGAGGTAAGAAATCTCTTATTTTATTGAGCAGTGTGGCCGCCAATGATAACACAATGTTTATTACAACAACTTTTTGACCAGTAGTTAAAGTAGTCAAATTGCTTGAGTTTACAGAACCAGTTAAAATGTGAATGACAACAGATAAAACATGTCATAAAAGTTTGTGTTAAAATATGAGGTAATTAAAATCTTAAGTATGAGGAACAAGATGACAGCCATGGATAAGAGACAATTATTGTAACAGTCAAAATGTCAAAATCTGATTATCTCATGGGGTATCATAACGTTGGGAATAGGAAACAACAGATTTTGTTATGTCACAAGAAATAACTGCATCTATGGTGTGTCAAATTGGCTGAGATGGCACACAGGTAAGGTGGTGTATCAAATTGGCTGAGATGGCACACAGGTAAGGTGGTGTATCAAATTGGCTGAGATGGCACACAGGTAAGGCGGTGTATCAAATTGGCTGAGATGGCACACAGGTAAGGTGGTGTGTCAAATTGGCTGAGATGGCACACAGGTAAGGTGGTGTATCAAAATGGCTGAGATGGCACACAGGTAAGGTGGTGTGTTAAATTGGCTGAGATGGCACACAGGTAAGGTGGTGTGTTAAATTGGCTGAGATGGCACACAGGTAAGGTGGTGTGTTAAATTGGCTGAGATGGCACACAGGTAAGGTGGTGTATCAAATTGGCTGAGATGGCACACAGGTAAGGTGGTGTATCAAATTGGCTGAGATGGCACACAGGTAAGGTGGTGCATCAAATTGGCTGAGATGGCACACAGGTAAGGTGGTGTGTTAAATTGGCTGAGATGGCACATAGGTAAGGTGGTGTGTTAAATTGGCTGAGATGGCACACAGGTAAGGTGGTGTATCAAATTGGCTGAGATGGCACACAGGTAAGGTGGTGTATCAAATTGGCTGAGATGGCACACAGGTAAGGTGTAGGATTGTAGACGTTCTCTGTAATAGTGTTTACTTTAAATTATGGTCTTCTCCATGTGAGAATCAGGGGGATCTGGCCTTTCTATAAATACAAGCACTTTCTGAACTTACAACACCCACACTGTATGAGTTGAAAGTACAATGTACAATGTATGTTGTAGTTACAGGAGAATGATTTGACAAGGCTGATTTGATCCTAACTACTTTAGATGATATCCAGTAGGTCACAAAAAGTGACTTTCACCACCTCTGCATCATACAACTTCTTTGATAAGAAAGATCCAAATCAAACATGAAGAGACCCGTACTTTATACTACTAGAGTAGGGAATTCTGGGTATGGAAAAAACGGAAGGGCTTGAAAATATATGCTTACATTTCTAGTCAGTCAGTATGCATTTTGTATATGTATCTATCATTCTATTGTTCCTACCTATGCCATTATACATGTAGCATATGGATATGATGATTAAAAGCATATGTACCAACAACAGATCTTGAATTAAAAACTCTTGTAATTTCACCTACATCCGTCAATTCATATTTGCTAAATATGATCCAGAAATTCTAGAATCAGTCATTCTTTTTAAATGATTACTATCTGATGATTCACATTAAAAACTAATACTAAATTTGTCATATATTGTGTACTTGTTGAGTGATATATCATTTTTGGATTTATAGGTCAAACAAACAGAAACCCGAGTCCTTCGCCGGAGCTTGGTGGCTTGCGGCGAAGTCAGCGCCAAACAACAACGGGATCCTGTGCTAGCAGCAGGTATGTAATCCTGAGAAATTTCTATAGACTCAAGAAACTTTGGCCTACATGTACATATGTATCGCAGTGTCAGGTTTGGCCATAAATTGCTGTGTTGGGTGTCACAGTGTCAGGTTTGGCCATAAATTGCTGTGTTGGGTGTCACAGTGTCAGGTTTGGCCATAAATTGCTATGTGGGGTGTCACAGTGTCAGGTTTGGCCATAAATTGCGGTGTGGGGTGTCACTGTGTCAGGTTTGGCCATAAATTGCTGTGTTGGGTGTCACAGTGTCAGGTTTGGCCATAAATTGCTGTGTTGGGTGTCACAGTGTCAGGTTTGGCCATAAATTGCTATGTGGGGTGTCACAGTGTCAGGTTTGGCCATAAATTGCTGTGTTGGGTGTCACAGTGTCAGGTTTGGCCATAAATTGCTGTGTTGGGTGTCACAGTGTCAGGTTTGGCCATAAATTGCTGTGTGGGGTGTCACAGTGTCAGGTTTGGCCATAAATTGCTGTGTGGGGTGTCACAGTGTCAGGTTTGGCCATAAATTGCTGTGTGGGGTGTCACAGTGTCAGGTTTGGCCATAAATTGCTATGTGGGGTGTCACAGTGTCAGGTTTGGCCATAAATTGCTATGTGGGGTGTCACAGTGTCAGGTTTGGCCATAAATTGCTGTGTGGGGTGTCACAGTGTCAGGTTTGGCCATAAATTGCTATGTGGGGTGTCACAGTGTCAGGTTTGGCCATAAATTGCTGTGTTGGGTGTCACAGTGTCAGGTTTGGCCATAAATTGCTGTGTGGGGTGTCACAGTGTCAGGTTTGGCCATAAATTGCTATGTGGGGTGTCACAGTGTCAGGTTTGGCCATAAATTGCTGTGTTGGGTGTCACAGTGTCAGGTTTGGCCATAAATTGCTGTGTGGGGTGTCACAGTGTCAGGTTTGGCCATAAATTGCTGTTACTACATGTATCAGTGGTATTCAATTTGAACTTTTGTTCCAAACACAACTAGAAAATTTACCTGAAATTTTCGACTGTACACTTCAGTCTTTGTCAACAGATTGACCCACTATTCAGCACACGTGACCTTACAGGACACGTGAGCCTAATAAGGGGTCAAAGGTGCCTGGAAGTTTGTATCGTCCCCCGTCTCTGTTTAGTGATGGTTTGAGTGCTCGGATGTAAATAGCTTCTTTCACTCCCCGTTCAAAATATCTGGTTTCAGTGTCCAGTATCTTCACTTCATTTATGTTAACCGAGTGACCGGGTGATTCAATGTGGATGTGTTGGGAGACCTCTGATGTGCTGGAACTAGGTCTCTGTGTTCCAAAAATCTGGTCTTGAGTGATCTCTCAGTTTCCCCTATATATGAATCTTTGCATTGGCCTGTGTTGGTCTGGCCCTGGCAAGGAATTTGGTACACTACTCCACATACATGTTCCTTTTTAGTCTTGTCCTTTGGAGACACCAATAATTGCCGCAAGGTTTTAGTGGGCTTGATGCAGGTGTTTATACCGTAAGCAGTAAAGATTCTTTTTAGTGCCTCTGAAGTGTCCTTGATGTAAGGTAGGACCACTAAACCCTTACTTGGTTGTTCCTTCTTACGGATGGTCTTTGACTTTTGAGGCTGGATGACTGTGGCTTTATCTACTGCCCACTTTGGGTATCCACACCTATACAGTGCCTGGTTGATGTGAGTCTTTTCTTCTTCACGATCTGAGTTGTAGGTAATCACCGTATCTGCTCTGTGATGAAGCGTCCGGATCACACCTAGTTTGTGCTGTAAAGGGTGGTTAGAGTAAAAATTGAGGTACTGGTCTGTATGGGTGGGTTTGCGGTAGATTTTAGTTTTTAAAGAGCCATCATCCTGAATAACTGTGGTCGTATCTAGGAAAGCCAGAGACCTATCCTGTTCTTCCTCGGTGGTAAACTTGATGTCTGGGTCAAGACTGTTTAGATGGTCAGTGAATTCCTGAGAGTGACACTTTTTAAGTTTTGTGTGCGTGTCGTCCACGTATCTGTACCACCATAATGGAGGATGGGGGGGCTGTTTCTATGGCGCGGAGTTCTAATTGCTCCATGTACAGATTGCATACTATGGGGGAAACAGGTGACCCCATAGCTGCACCATGAATTTGTTGGAAGAACACACAATCATAAACAAAATAAGTGCACTTCAGACAAACACTGAGTAGCTTAACCACTTGGCTGGGTGATAAACTGGTTCGCTGGTTAAGGGTGGTGTCCTCCTGTAGTCTATGTAATATCACATCCAATGCTTTGTCAATAGGTACTGAGGTGAACAAAGCAGTTACATCATAAGAACGTAACTCCTCATCAGGTTCAACCCTTTCCTTCTTGATAGCATCTGCAAATTGTTGGGAGTTGACGACGTGATGTTTAGACTTGCCAACCAGTGGAGATAGAATACCAGCCAGAAATTTAGCACAGTTGTACGTTATGGATCCTACACTGCTGACAATGGGACGAAGAGGAATATTCAGTTTATGAACTTTAGGTAGCCCATAAAACTTTGGAGGAGTCTCTGAAGTAGGGTACAGCTGTCTGTATTGGACTCTGTTTAACCCACCTTCTTCTTCCAGTTGTTGTAATACTGACACCAGCTCCTTCTTATACTTGGTGGTAGGGTCCCTCTTGCCCAATTTAAGATAAGTTCCGCTGTCACTCAGTAGGTCTTGACACTTCTGTTTATAGTCCGATGTATTCAGAACTACTACCATACGTCCCTTATCTGCAGGTAAAATCTGGATGTCATTGTCCTGCTTCAGATCTTTCAAAGCTAGTTGTTCTTCCTTCGATAAATTCGATTATATTTTCTTGGGACGCATTAAGATGTTAACCACTTTGCTGCGTAACTCGTTCGAATCCCTCTCATTCAAATTACGACATGCTACTTCAGTCTGGGTCACGATGTCGACGACTGGTACTTCCGGGTTGGTGACTGCAAAATTTAGACCTTTCGCCAACACAGAGAACTCCGGATCACTAAGAATCCTGTCTGAACAGTTCTTAACCCATTTACTGATACACTCCGACGCTAGATTGGTTTTAACCTGGTCTTTACGGTCCTTATCTGCGAGGTGTGCAAACTTCGCTTGTTGACGTTTCTTGGAGGTATCGTGTTCACGTATCTGTGACCTTTGACATCTTGACCTAGTTTCAGTAGCTACGTCTTCTGGTAGTGACTCGGCAATACGGGACTCAGCGTCAACTTTATCTTTGTTCAGGAGGTTTAATTTGTGCACATTTTGTCCTATACGTACATTTAAGAGTTGTTTTTCCGATCTTTTGAGAATACTGTTGGCTTTATCCCCCTTTACCGTGCTCTTCAATTGTAAGCTCTTCGGAGTGACATTGTGGTGTTTACAATGCAAATTAAAACGAAGATGGTTGCGATACCATACACATGTATCAGTATTGTGTGGGTTGTCATATCATTGCAATACTATTATAAGGACATTTCAAATTGATTAACTGGGTGAGGTGTTTGAAATTGGAATATGCCTACACGTTAACACTCTCTACAAATCTACCATTTCCTTCAAGAAGGAACATGCTTCTTTTTTATCGTAAAATCATTTGTTTTGAAATATGTTCCCATTTATCACAATTTATATGTGCTTGTATACATGTACTACATACAACTCCATGTGGGGCCTTACCTTTATTTGTTCAGCTTATATAATGACTTAATGAGTATTAAAACCAGATTATTTAACCTTTGATCAAAATTAAAAGTTTATCATATGATAGCTACATTTGTATAGGAGAGCATCCCAGCTTCTGGTGTATTTCAGGTGCACAGGATCAAACATGACAGTAGGGTAACTGCAGGCAATGTCCCTGGAAAAAACTATTATTATTTTATATTGTCTTTTTTGAGATACAGATCATAATACATCATTTTACACAAATGACCGTTAATATCATCAAATGAAAAAATCTGGAATCTGGAATCAGAATGTGGTAAAAGTATGGTAATGTTGGATGCAAGCCCTCCATATTTATCTTTTCATTTGTCTTCATAAATATCATAATACTTAATATTAAACTTTCTATGATATCATTATCAAATAAAGTGATGTACTGATTATCTTGTCATCTTGTCATTTTAGTAGTCGGCGGGGCTCAGGACCAGGCAAACGAACACTAGCTGGGACTCGCCGACAACAAGGCAGCATGTCTAACAGTGACAATACCCAAGATAGTGCCAATGCCAACAGCACCAGGAACAATGATGACAATACACCAGGAGCAGGTGCTGCAGGTAAAGTGTCTTTCAGAACTAGTAAATTCTATAAATTTTATACAGAATAGGATGTCAAAGATAGACAGTTTATATGTGATTCTAAATGCTGACATTGACCAGTGTTATTTTGATACACAATAGTGTCATGAAACGTGTTATGCTATCAAAATGGCAACTTGCTTGATTTACTTTGAGTGTAGTTGGTGTATCCAGTCTTATTTTGACAACTCTAGTATTATCATTTCAATATGACTGACAAGTATATAAGGGTTATTATCATTTCAATATGACTGACAAGTATATAAGGGTTGTTATCATTTCAATATGACTAACAAGTATATAAGGGTTGTTATCATTTCAATATGACTGACAAGTATATAAGGGTTATTATCATTTCAATATGACTAACAAGTATATAAGGGTTGTTATCATTTCAATATGACTGACAAGTATATAAGGGTTATTATCATTTCAATATGACTGACAAGTATATAAGGGTTGTTATCATTTCAATATGACTAACAAGTATATAAGGGTTGTTATCATTTCAATATAACTAACAAGTATATAAGGGTTGTTATCATTTCAAATATGACTGACAAGTATATAAGGGTTATTATCATTTCAAATATGACTAACAAGTATATAAGGGTTATTATCATTTCAAATATGACTAACAAGTATATAAGGGTTGTTATCATTTCAATATGACTGACAAGTATATAAGGGTTGTTATCATTTCAATATGACTAACAAGTATATAAGGGTTGTTATCATTTCAATATGACTGACAAGTATATAAGGGTTGTTATCATTTCAATATGACTAACAAGTATATAAGGGTTGTTATCATTTCAATATGACTAACAAGTATATAAGGGTTGTTATCATTTCAATATGACTAACAAGTATATAAGGGTTGTTATCATTTCAATATGACTAACAAGTATATAAGGGTTGTTATAATTTCAATATGACTAACAAGTATATAAGGGTTGTTATCATTTCAATATGACTAACAAGTATATAAGGGTTGTTATCATTTCAATATGACTAACAAGTATATAAGGGTTGTTATCATTTCAATATGACTAACAAGTATATAAGGGTTGTTATAATTTCAATATGACTGACAAGTATATAAGGGTTGTTATCATTTCAATATGACTGACAAGTATATAAGGGTTGTTATAATTTCAATATGACTAACAAGTATATAAGGGTTGTTATAATTTCAATATGACTGACAAGTATATAAGGGTTGTTATCATTTCAATATAACTGACAAGTATATAAGGGTTGTTATCATTTCAATATGACTAACAAGTATATAAGGGTTGTTATCATTTCAATATGACTAACAAGTATATAAGGGTTGTTATCATTTCAATATGACTAACAAGTATATAAGGGTTGTTATCATTTCAATATGACTAACAAGTATATAAGGGTTGTTATCATTTCAATATGACTAACAAGTATATAAGGGTTGTTATCATTTCAATATGACTAACAAGTATATAAGGGTTGTTATCATTTCAATATGACTAACAAGTATATAAGGGTTGTTATCATTTCAATATGACTAACAAGTATATAAGGGTTGTTATCATTTCAATATGACTAACATGTATATAAGGGTTGTTATCATTTCAATATGACTAACAAGTATATAAGGGTTGTTATCATTTCAATATGACTAACAAGTATATAAGGGTTGTTATCATTTCAATATGACTAACAAGTATATAAGGGTTGTTATCATTTCAATATGACTGACAAGTATATAAGGGTTGTTATCATTTCAATATGACTGACAAGTATATAAGGGTTGTTATCATTTCAATATGACTAACAAGTATATAAGGGTTGTTATCATTTCAATATGACTGACAAGTATATAAGGGTTGTTATCATTTCAATATGACTGACAAGTATATAAGGGTTGTTATCATTTCAATATGACTGACAAGTATATAAGGGTTGTTATCATTTCAATATGACTGACAAGTATATAAGGGTTGTTATCATTTCAAATATGACTAACAAGTATATAAGGGTTGTTATCATTTCAATATGACTAACAAGTATATAAGGGTTGTTATCATTTCAATATGACTGACAAGTATATAAGGGTTGTTATCATTTCAATATGACTAACAAGTATATAAGGGTTGTTATCATTTCAATATGACTAACAAGTATATAAGGGTTGTTATCATTTCAATATGACTGACAAGTATATAAGGGTTGTTATCATTTCAATATGACTAACAAGTATATAAGGGTTGTTATCATTTCAATATGACTAACAAGTATATAAGGGTTGTTATCATTTCAATATGACTAACAAGTATATAAGGGTTGTTATCATTTCAATATGACTGACAAGTATATAAGGGTTGTTATCATTTCAATATGACTAACAAGTATATAAGGGTTGTTATCATTTCAATATGACTAACAAGTATATAAGGGTTGTTATCATTTCAATATGACTGACAAGTATATAAGGGTTGTTATCATTTCAATATGACTGACAAGTATATAAGGGTTGTTATCATTTCAATATGACTAACAAGTATATAAGGGTTGTTATCATTTCAATATGACTAACAAGTATATAAGGGTTGTTATCATTTCAATATGACTGACAAGTATATAAGGGTTGTTATCATTTCAATATGACTGACAAGTATATAAGGGTTGTTATCATTTCAATATGACTAACAAGTATATAAGGGTTGTTATCATTTCAATATGACTGACAAGTATATAAGGGTTGTTATCATTTCAATATGACTAACAAGTATATAAGGGTTGTTATCATTTCAATATGACTGACAAGTATATAAGGGTTGTTATCATTTCAATATGACTAACAAGTATATAAGGGTTGTTATCATTTCAATATGACTAACAAGTATATAAGGGTTGTTATCATTTCAATATGACTGACAAGTATATAAGGGTTGTTATCATTTCAATATGACTGACAAGTATATAAGGGTTGTTATCATTTCAATATGACTAACAAGTATATAAGGGTTGTTATCATTTCAATATGACTGACAAGTATATAAGGGTTGTTATCATTTCAATATGACTGACAAGTATATAAGGGTTGTTATCATTTCAATATGACTAACAAGTATATAAGGGTTGTTATCATTTCAATATGACTAACAAGTATATAAGGGTTGTTGTATCACATTAGTTTGTCTTTCATCTTGACAGCTGCAGCAAGTTCTGCATCTGGTGGTGCTTCAGCAATGGCTGCGATGGGAGACACTGATTCTGATGAGTCAGAGATGGGACGATTACAAGGTAAGACAAGCTGATTGACGAGGCTTTTGAAATTGCTATGTTAGCTATAAAATTGGTGTATAAACTTTTAAATTGCTATGTTAGCTATAAAATTGGTGTATAAACTTTTAAATTGCTATGTTAGCTATGAAATTGGTGTATAAACTTTTTTTAACAGTAGCGAAGTTGGGTTCTAACCTTCTTCCTGCCACCTGCCATATGGTCAAGCTGTTCATATTAGTATAATTCAGGTACCTTAGTAGATGTTCCCACTCTAGATACAGTACCTCACAAGATCTCACTCTAGATACAAAACCTCACAAGATCCCACTCTAAATACAGTACCTCACAAGATTCCACTCTAAATACAGTACCTCACAAGATTCCACTATAAATACAGTACCTCACAAGATCTCACTTTAGATACAGTACCTCACAAGATTCCACTCTAGATACAGTACCTCACAAGATCCCACTCTAGATACAGTACCTCACAAGATCTCACTTTAGATACAGTACCTCACAAGATTCCACTCTAGATACAGTACCTTACAATATCCCACTCTAAATACAGTACCTCACAAGATCTCACTTTAGATACAGTACCTCACAAGATCCCACTCTAAATACAGTACCTCTCAAGATCTCACTTTAGATACAGTACCTCACAAGATCTCACTTTAGATACAGTACCTTACAAGATCCCACTCTAAATACAGTACCTCACAAGATTCCACTCTAAATACAGTACCTCACAAGATTCCACTATAAATACAGTACCTCACAAGATCTCACTTTAGATACAGTACCTCACAAGATTCCACTCTAGATACAGTACCTCACAAGATCCCACTCTAGATACAGTACCTCACAAGATCTCACTTTAGATACAGTACCTCACAAGATTCCACTCTAGATACAGTACCTTACAATATCCCACTCTAAATACAGTACCTCACAAGATCTCACTTTAGATACAGTACCTCACAAGATCCCACTCTAAATACAGTACCTCTCAAGATCTCACTTTAGATACAGTACCTCACAAGATTCCACTCTAGATACAGTACCTCACAAGATCTCACTTTAGATACAGTACCTCACAAGATTCCACTCTAGATACAGTACCTCACAAGATCTCACTTTAGATACAGTACCTCACAAGATTCCACTCTAGATACAGTACCTCACAAGATCTGACTCTAGATACAGTACCTCACAAGATTCCACTCTAGATACAGTACCTCACAAGATCTCACTTTAGATACAGTACCTCACAAGATTCCACTCTAGATACAATACCTCACAAGATCCTACTCTAGATACAGTACCTCACAAGATTCCACTCTAAATACAGTACCTCACAAGATCCCACTCTAGATACAATACCTTATAAGATCCCACTCTAAATACAGTACCTCACAAGATTCCACTCTAAATACAGTACCTCACAAGATTCCACTCTTAATACAGTACCTCACAAGATCTGACTCTAAATACAGTACCTTACAAGATCCCACTCTAAATACAGTACCTCACAAGATTCCACTCTAAATACAGTACCTCACAAGATTCCACTCTTAATACAGTACCTCACAAGATCTGACTCTAAATACAGTACCTTTATACAAGATCTGACTCTAAATACAGTACCTCACAAGATTCCACTCTTAATACAGTACCTCACAAGATCTGACTCTAAATACAGTACCTTTATACAAGATCTGACTCTAAATACAGTACCTCACAAGATCCCACTCTAGATACAGTACCTCACAAGATTCCACTCTAAATACAGTACCTCACAAGATCTCACTTTAGATACAGTACCTCACAAGATTCCACTCTAGATACAGTACCTCACAAGATCTGACTCTAAATACAGTACCTCACAAGATTCCACTCTAAATACAGTACGTCACAAGATTCCACTCTAAATACAGTACCTCACAAGATCCCACTCTAAATACAGTACCTCACAAGATTCCACTCTAAATACAGTGCCTCACAAGATCCCACTCTAGATACAGTACCTCACAAGATTCCACTCTAAATACAGTACCTCACAAGATCTCACTTTAGATACAGTACCTCACAAGATTCCACTCTAGATACAGTACCTCACAAGATCTCACTTTAGATACAGTACCTCACAAGATCTCACTTTAGATACAGTACCTCACAAGATTCCACTCTAAATACAGTACCTTACAATATCCCACTCTAAATACAGTACCTCACAAGATCTCACTTTAGATACAGTACCTCACAAGATTCCACTGTAAATACAGTACCTCACAAGATCCCACTCTAGATACAGTACCTCACAAGATCCCACTCTAAATACAGTACCTCACAAGATTCCACTCTAGATACAGTACCTCACAAGATCCCACTCTGAATACAGTACCTCACAAGATCTCACTTTAGATACAGTACCTTACAAGATCCCACTCTAAATACAGTACCTCTCAAGATCTCACTTTAGATACAGTACCTCACAAGATCCCACTCTAAATACAGTACCTCACAAGATTCCACTTTAGATACAGTACCTCACAAGATTCCACTCTAGATACAATACCTCACAAGATCTGACTTTAAATACAGTACCTCACAAGATTCCACTCTAAATACAGTACCTCACAAGATTCCACTTTAGATACAGTACCTCACAAGATTCCACTCTAGATACAGTACCTTACAATATCCCACTCTAAATACAGTACCTCACAAGATTCCACTCTAAATACAGTACCTCACAAGATCTCACTTTAGATACAGTACCTCACAAGATTCCACTATAAATACAATACCTCACAAGATCTGACTCTAGATACAGTACCTCACAAGATCTCACTCTAGATACAGTACCTTACAAGATCCCACTCTAGATACAGTACCTTATAAGATCCCACTCTAAATACAGTACCTCACAAGATTCCACTCTAAATACAGTACCTCACAAGATTCCACTCTTAATACAGTACCTCACAAGATCTGACTCTAAATACAGTACCTTACAAGATCCCACTCTAAATACAGTACCTCACAAGATTCCACTCTAAATACAGTACCTCACAAGATTCCACTCTTAATACAGTACCTCACAAGATCTGACTCTAAATACAGTACCTTACAAGATCTGACTCTAAATACAGTACCTCACAAGATTCCACTCTAAATACAGTACCTCACAAGATCCCACTCTAAATACAGTACCTCACAAGATTCCACTCTAAATACAGTACCTCACAAGATCCCACTCTAGATACAGTACCTCACAAGATTCCACTCTAAATACAGTACCTCACAAGATCCCACTCTAGATACAGTACCTCACAAGATTCCACTCTAAATACAGTACCTCACAAGATCCCACTCTAGATACAGTACCTCACAAGATCCCACTCTAAATACAGTACCTCACAAGATCCCACTCTAGATACAGTACCTTAGATGTTCCCACTCTAGATACAGTACCTTAGATGTTCCCACTCTAGATACAGTACCTTATATGTTCCCACTCTAGATACAGTACCTCACAAGATCCCACTCTAGATACAGTACCCTAGATGTTCCCACTCTAGATAAGTACCAAATTAATGTTGGTAAATGTGTCATGAATGGAACAAAACTTTGTTTTGATTATTTGTGTATATTCACCATGCTAGCACAATGTGTCAATCTGTGTAAACAATTTGTTTTTCCATTAGCTTTGTTGGAAGCAAGGGGTCTACCGCCACATTTGTTTGGTGCTTTGGGCCCAAGGATGCATCAATTACTGAACAGAAGTATGAGTAGTGGTACAAGTAAGTATCATTTAATATAAGGCCACATAAGAAAATTGTGTGTCCAATAACTCGACTGACCCTAGTTTAAGCCTCTGACCCTGAACAGTTTTTAGCACAACTGAACTGAAACTGCATAGTGAATGGGTTGAAACTTGGTGGGGATGGTTCTGGAGGTATTATTTTGCAGTTATTGTTGAAAACATTTCAACACAATTGGCCCCAAAAATGTGATTTTTGGTCAAAAAAACTCAAAAACTACTGGGCAGATTGGGATGAAATTTGGGTGAAACATTCTTCAGGGTGTTTTTACCAAGAAGTGTTCATGATATGATAGTCCCATCAGTGATATGCAAATTAGGGAAAGCAAGGAACTATTCTTTTATTTTAAAATGATTTATGAGGTTCAAGAAGGAAAATAAGACAGAAAGAAGGATAGTTTTTACTGGATTTCAAAGTTTATGTCTGTTTTATTTTGACATTGTATCAAGTGGAACACGGAATACACAGGGATGGATAAACTTTATACTGTAACGTAATGTACATTATATGTGTGATACTCTGGTTGATTAATCTTGATTACATTGGTGATAGTTTGAGAGTGAAGCTACAGTTTGTTTTATGAGATCAACAAAGTCACTGCTAAACCACCAATGTTTGTTTTTAAAGGTGATTCAAAATACCCCATACCACAACCTTGAAAAATGTTCTTTATATGTGTCATAACCAGTGAATGCAAAGTTTAACTATTCAAAATTGCATGATAAGTGAGAAATAAAGAGTTAATTTAAAACTGGTGATCAGCAACGACCTGAACAGCTATGAATTTATGGTTATGCTGCCTATTGTTCTCCCTTTTTGGCATTGTGACGAGTTCATGCCAGTAGTAAACAATAGCAGAGAGTAATAATTCTGACTTTGATACTCATCAGATTTTATCTGAGAGTGATGAATCTTCTTTCAATGATGATTTTACCATGTGCGATAGATTGATTTGGCTTTTTCTGTAGGTGTCATGTCCTACAATAACAAAAATAGTCAAAGTGCTAGTGATGTTGGAGAGTATATCAGGTTCAAGTTGATCACGAATTCTATTGCCGATTCAGACCTCGATAAGACTAGGAGTAGGAGCTAAACTGTGATTACAAGTCGATATCAAAATGCCTCTAATGATAACTAGAATGTATTGCCTCAAAAAATAATAATCAAACCAAGCATAATGTTCCTATTGCCGATTTTTTCCCACACGTGAACAAAGCAAGAAACTGCTGACATGCACACGTGAACATAGCAAGAAACTGCTGACATGCACACATGAACACAGCAAGACACTGCTGACAGGCACACATGAACACAGCAAGACATTGCTGACATGCACACATGAACACAGCAAGACACTGCTGACATGCACACATGAACACAGCAAGACACTGCTGACATGCACACATGAACACAGCAAGACACTGCTGACATACACACATGAACACAGCAAGACACCACTGACATACACACATGAACATAGCAAGACACTGCTGACATGCACACATGAACACAGCAAGACATTGCTGACATGCACACATGAACACAGCAAGACACTGCTGACAGGCACACATGAACACAGCAAGACATTGCTGACATGCACACATGAACACAGCAAGACACTGCTGACATGCACACATGAACACAGCAAGACACTGCTGACATGCACACATGAACACAGCAAGACACTGCTGACATGCACACATGAACATAGGAAGACACCACTGACATGCACACATGAACATAGCGAGACACTGCTGACATACACATGAACATAGCAAGACAATGCTGACATACACACATGAACACAGCAAGACACCACTGACACACACACATGAACACAGCAAGACACCACTGACATACACACATGAACATAGCAAGACACTGCTGACATGCACACATGAACAGAGCAAGACACTGCTGACATACACACATGAACACAGCAAGACACCACTGACATACACAAATGAACACAGCAAGACACCACTGACATACACACATGAACATAGCAAGACACTGCTGACATGCACACATGAACACAGCAAGACATTGCTGACATGCACACATGAACACAGCAAGACATTGCTGACAGGCACACATGAACACAGCAAGACACTGCTGACATGCACACATGAACACAGCAAGACACCACTGACACACACACATGAACACAGCAAGACACTGCTGACAGGCACACATGAACATAGCAAGACACTGCTGATATGCACACATGAACACAGCAAGACACCACTGACACACACATGAACACAGCAAGACATTGCTGACATACACACATGAACACAGCAAGACACTGCTGACAGGCACACATGAACACAGCAAGACACCACTGACACACACACATGAACACAGTAAGACACTGCTGACATGCACACATGAACACAGCAAGACACCATGGACATAGCAAGACACTGCTGACATGCACAGGAACATAGCAAGACACTGCTGACATGCACAGGAACATAGCAAGATACTGCTGACGTGCACACATGACCATAGCAAGACAGTGCTGACACACACAGGAACATAGCAAGACACCACTGATGTTACGCAATAGTAAAAGGAAAGAATCAAAACAGCATTAAGGTGTGTTTGAGGGTGCCATAAGTATAGGTCGAATGAATTCAAAGTAAAGAGAACTTGTATTCATGACAGGTTTCATAAATAGACAATATCTAATATCTGAATGTATTGTTTGTACAGGTACCAAAGCCCAGCAGTTATTGACAGGTTTACAATCAACAGATGAAAGTCAACAACTTCAGGCAGCCATTGAAATGTGTCAGTTGTTAGTCATGGGTAATGAAGAAACATTAGGTGGCTTTCCTGTCAAGCAAGCTGTCCCAGCATTGATTAATCTACTACAATTGGATGAAAATTTTGACATGGTAAGTAATTCTTGTTGTGTTACATTGTAGTGGGGAAAACCCACCATGTTGATGTGTTATATTACATTTTGTACACACAGTGGAGAAATGTACCCTTTTGATGATAGACTATTGTAAATAATCCTAGACTATACAGTAAGACACCACTGACACACACACACATGAACACATTAAGACACTGCTGACATACACACATGAACACAGCAAGACACCACTGACACACACACACATGAACACAGCAAGACACCACTGACACACACACACATGAACACAGCAAGACACCACTGACACACACACACATGAACACAGCAAGACACCACTGACACACACACACATGAACACAGCAAGACACCACTGACACACACACACATGAACACAGCAAGACACCACTGACACACACACACACACACACACACACATGAACACAGCAAGACACCACTGACACACACATGAACATAGCAAGACACTGCTGACAGGCACACATGAACACAGCAAGACACCACTGACATACACAGGAACACAGCAAGACACCACTGACACACACATGTCATGAACACAGCAAGACACTGCTGACATGCACACATGAACACAGCAAGACACTGCTGACATGCACACATGAACACAGCAAGACACTGCTGACATGCACACATGAACACAGCAAGACACCACTGACATACACAGGAACACAGCAAGACACCACTGACACACACAGGAATACAGCAAGACACCATAGCTTATTGATGACAGTGACAGAGTTAGATAAACAACATTCAAAATTTTGTCACTTTGTTCATTCATTGCTGAGTTCATGCATAGACTGCATGTATTGATAACCTACAAATACAGTCTGTAGACTGCACTAAAGGCATGTTAACTCACCACTGAGTCATGCACTGAAGGCATGTTAACTCACCACTGAGTCATGCACTGAAAGCATGTTAATTCACCACTGAGTCATGCACTGGAGGCATGTTAATTCACCACTGAGTCATGCACTGAAGGCATGTTAATTCACCACTGAGTCATGCACTGAAAGCATGTTAATTCACCACTGAGTCATGCACTGGAGGCATGTTAATTCACCACTGAGTCATGCACTGAAAGCGTGTTAACTTACTGCTGAGTCATGCACTGAAGGCATGTTAATTCACCACTGAGTCATGCACTAAAGGCATGTTAATTCACCACTGAGTCATGCACTGGAGGCATGTTAATTCACCACTGAGTCATGCACTGAAAGCGTGTTAACTCACTGCCGAGTCATGCACTGTAAAGGCATGTTAACTCACTGCTGAGTCATGCACTGAAAGCATGTTAACTCACTGCTGAGTCATGCACTAAAGGCATGTTAACTCACTGCTGAGTCATGCACTAAAGGCATGTTAACTCACTGCTGAGTCATGTACTGAAGGTATGTCAGCTTACTATACATAATTGTAGGGTAGTGTACGTGTTTGTGTCAATGTGTCATTGTCTGTTTGACCTTTCATCTGTTTTCATTATTTCAGATGAATCATGCCTGCAGAGCTCTAACATATATGATGGAGGCATTACCTAGATCATCTGCTGTTGTTGTGGAAGCTGTTCCTGTTTTCTTGGAAAAGGTATGTTTCACAATATGAGATGGCACATGACATGACTTCAGTATTTTCTATTTATGCAGGATACCTGTCATAATCACTGTTATAGTAGATTGTATCATCATTTCAAATTACATGTTTAGCACAACTGAACTAATGAAGTTCAGTAGTGCTGTAGGCATGGTGTGGTGTCTGTCTGTCTTTGCATGTATGTGTGTGTGTGTGTGTGTGTTTTTGTGTGCATGCGTATGTGTGTGTTGTGTGCATGCGTGCATGTGTGTGTGTATGTGTGTGCGTATGTGTGCGTGCATGCGTGCGTGACCTAAAAAAACGCTGGCCCAGTTGCTTTGGTATTTGTTGCGACATTACTTGTAGTGTCGAGTTGGAAAATTGTTCAAGGAAAAATGATGACATCACTGGTGTGTGATAATGGTTCAAAAATGTGCTTTTTGGTAACTCAAAAACTACTGGGCAGATCAGTCTGAAATTTAATGGGGTGTGAGTTCAATTCCTACATGGGTCACTTTTCTTTCCTCATTTATAACAAATCCAAAAATTACTTTATGGTGAGTTTCTTTCATTTATAGCAAACCCAGAAAGCATGGATGGATAGGATTGGAAAAAATCTTCAAAAAATGTATGCAAATATGCCTAGCAACAAGACCACATTATCTTCGGAGAAAGTTTTTTTCTCAACAGTTGTGCTACACACCATTGGCGCTCTTATTGACAAGATGAGCTTGGGTGTCCACACTTATCTTTTAGTGTGTATATGTGTGCATGTGTCTGTCTATCTGTCTGTGAGAATTGTGTAAACGGTTTGATGTATGAAATATTCTCAAATGTTAAACACAACTTCAGTTTTACTTGTGTTCCTCTCTTCTTTGTAGTTACAAGTTATTCAGTGTATGGATGTTGCAGAACAGTCACTAACAGCATTGGAAATGTTATCTAGACGACACAGTAAATCCATTCTACAAGCCGTAAGTAAACAGATCTTTCAACTTATCACACAGCTGTGTTGGGGAGGGGAGGGGTGTTATCTAGCCCTTTCACCACAAGCAGTCAGATAGTTAGCCTGCAGTCAGCACAGTAGGGAGTCATACAAAGCAAACAAAGATAAGCAGTCGTTTGGTTTTGAATGTCTCATTTGCATACAAGTCAGTGTTTTTTTCAAACTCTAATAACATTTCACGGTGAATTTACAGAAACGTAATTTTTTCACGAGATTGTCAAGGACATTCAGAGGGTTCCATTGATGTGTTTTTTGTGTGATATTACTATAAAGTAACTGGGTTCTTGTCGATTCAAAAAATCCTGTATGGTTACACCACCATGATCTCCAAACAATGTATTACTTTTTAGTGTTTCCATGTACTCCACTATTTCAAACTACCCATATAGTTAGAGGAACACTTCAACTACATTACCTATGAATGTCAATCCATTTAAGTTTGCGTGAGGGCCAAGTCCAACCTTTTTAGGTAGCAGTGCAGAGAGGTCACACTGTATCAATGAGTTTTCAGTGGTGGTGGGTGTTACGTAACAGCCACATTGGGGTCATCTCTGGTCATTTACTAAGGATTCTATTCTACTGCACACTTTTCTTACAGCTGATACTACATCTACAGTCAATATCATTTGTCCATGGTCGAGTTGTAGTTTCCCTTTTTTATATTATACAATTTCAACAGTTTTATCAACAATCTGTATAGGAATCAGGAGGGGTAAATGAGAAACTCACACTTAGTCAGTGTTGTGCATGTTTTTCTTCAATCCTTTACACAGTAATATATCATGGGACAAATGTTTGCGCATACTTCCACTTCACATAGTATAGCTGTATTTTGTTCTGTTTGACATAATATTTAACTTAAAAGGGGACTACTAAAGTGACCATAATAGGTGAGAATGGGGTTTGTAACAAGGATTTTGAAAGTATCAAAAAGTGTGTAATGGTACAATGATTAATAGTTGTTTCTCCATCTTTTAATTTCATGTCATTTATTGAGTTACAATCTTGAACTTGGTATGTTTTTACACGTTATTTTGACTTTTTCCAAACATTTCATTCCAAGCTGAGCTAAAGTAAAAAGACATGCAACTCCAAAGCAGAATGCATACACAAGTATATCACATAAGGAAATACACATGTTTTACTTATAAACACTTGTTTATTTTTTAAATATATATTTTTAAAATCAATATTTACATATTATATAATCTCTAACTGCTCTTCATCACTATCTATGTTCATTTCTTCCAACACATTCTCTGGCCAATCCAATGAGAATGGGGTTTGTAACAAGGATTTTGAAAGTATCAAAATCTGAGAAAATGTCTGACTGAGTATATATTTCCTTGTGGCCAATCTTGAAAACTTTAATAATCTTACGATTTGCTTTACCCATCTTCGTGATTGGTACAATAGTACCATTGAAATAGAAAAACTTGCCATGTTTCACTATAAAAAAAACATAAACATATTACAAGTTACACACAAGGTTGAAATTTTGTTTTGAGAAATAATACAATTAAACTGCAACCACTTGTAATTGTATCAGAACAATGGCAAATAGCAAACCCATATTAATAATCATATAACTTCTACCTTCTTTAATGCATTTTTTGTTGTTTGTAATGTTAAACTTTGTATGGTTTTGTTTTATTTGGATTTTGTTATGTATGTGATCGAGTGTATCACCCCAAAAAAGTTTTAAAATAAATGAAATAATCACAATTAAATAATAATATATAATAATGATGATGATAATAGACCTCAGCATTTCAGTCATTAATACACAATACAATAGCTCCCTTATTCTAATATACACTTGTCAAGTACATTTAAACCCACTTTCACTTGAATTTTTCACTTACACTTACGTATAATCGCAACCTATAAAGTATTAGTTAGGTTTACATGTACAGCCTGGAATGTCAAAGTTACACGACATGAACAGCAACTGTTGGATATCCAATGTACATGCTTCTCTTTTTCTAGAACAAAACTACAATAGTTACAAATGTCCTAATACGAACAGCAAGAAAGAAATGTTTGAACATTGACCACTGCATTGAGTTTTCAAATAATTATGTACATTGGAGCTAATACATCCATGGTACAACGTAACACTGGATTTTACCGTGTGCTTTCGAGTCATGCCAGGCTTTGAAAACCAGAACATCATTCGTTTCATACTGATACAAAAATTCCACACCGATCACAGTTATTGTTACTTCACTTATAAATGCAATCTCACTTTTACCCGTCACTTACCAGTTTCACGGGAAGAGCTGTGTAATTTTCGGTTGACTCGTCCGTCTGCCTTTCAAGATCGCTCGGACTGACTGGTTCCCGCAATAATAACGCATGGCCATGACAACCTCGTTCATGTAGTATTTTAAATAAAGCTTATAATTACAACCGTAACGCATTTGATTACACAAATATATATTAAGTAGACTATTTTTGTAAAAGTGTTCATCAAAGAATATTTCTTTGGTACGATTTCTTTCACTAACCCTTTAACCTCGACAACAGATATAAACTTGTAATTTCCACAGTTGGAACGAGTCAGCGTATGACGTCATAAAATAACAAGGTTGACCTAGTTAACGCGTCCGCTTCTTGTGCTAGGCTTGTGACGGAGGGTCGATTTCGCCGTCGATTTTCTCCGTTGTTTCGAGCCCCCACTACAGGAGACTTTACAGTTCTGTTTTTGAAGACATGTAAAAATGGAATTTGAACTTTTTTATCGTATTTTTTGTGCGTGAACCATAGGTCCTTCATCCGAACTTGTGATAGCAGAATCACATTTTCTAAAGACTGTTACGGTAAAACTTCGTAAAAAATTCGACACATGAAGACGGTACTATTGTAAATATATTGTGAAAGTTTCGAGCTGGTATCTCTCTTAGAAATATCGAAAATGCTCTTTTGAAATCTTTGAGTTTAGCGTGAGTGAGCGTTCACTGTGGCGGTTAATTTCAAATTAATTCGTTTGATCTTGCCGGCCATTTCCGCAGGCTAGCGATCCGACTGAAGAACCTGGTACACTGGGACATGCTAGGGCACCCACCAATACCTGGTATACCGGGAACACCCAAGTTCATTTTAATAAAATGTACCTACATCGCCATTATACCATTTAACGGCAGCTATTGTTGCAAAAATTGTTGCCATAACTTGTTCCACACATAACACTATACATATTATAATAACAAACACAGTCATGTTAGTTTTAAGTGATCAAAGTTTTCAAGACTGTATACAGTTAAAACCATGTACAAAATGGAAGAATTCTGACCATCCAACAATACCAATAAGCCAGTAGCTTGACTGCATAAGGTGTACCTGTCAACCATTGCAAGGGTATTTTGTGAGTGATGCTGTGAGCCGTAAACTCGTCTATTAGAAGTAATAATGCAGGATGATAAGTTGATAATTTGTAGCTTTTTAGCATTATCATCTCAATATAAACTATTTGTCTATTTTGATCTACAGGGAGGTGTGTCAGCCTGTCTACTATACCTAGATTTCTTCTCTATTTCTGCTCAAAGATCTGCAATCACAGTAGCTGCTAACTGTTGTCAGAACATTAACCTGGATGAATTCCATTATGTTGGTGAATCATTACCACTTCTTAGTGGACGATTACAGCATGAAGTAAGTACACCTACCAACACTAGTTGCTATCACCTCTTTAGCCCCAATGGGCCTCCACCCAGAGAGGCTATTAAATTTGGTTTTGTCCATCTGTTGTGCATTCATGTGTCCATGCATTCACCCTCATATCTTTGGCATGCACCAACTGATTTCAACCAAACCTTGCACAAAGATAACATACTATGCAAGACATATGCGCATTTTGTTTTGCAACCACATCAAATATAGCCGATTGGCTATATTTCAAAATATGCATCATAACTTTGGAGGTACATGTATAATACATAGTGACTCCATTCAAATGCCTACACCCATGTTATCAAATATGATTTTAAAAAAAACCTTGCATCTCTAAAAGTTTGATACATACAGACACCATTCAAGTTTCTGCCCTCACATTATCAACTTATACTATTGTCTGCAATCAATATAGTTCTTATGACTTGTTGGATAAAAGTTTATGAAAATGATTTTTTAGCACAACTGAACTTGTTCAGTAGTGCTATAGGGATCGCCCGGCGTCTGTCTGTCTGTGTGTGTGGATGTGTGTGTGTGTGTGTGTGTGTAAACAACTTAAAGTCAAAAACCGCTGAACCGATTGCCACGATATTTGGTGGGTCCATTACTTTGGGTGTCTAGTTGGGAAATTGTTCAAATCAAAATGATCGCATCACAGGTGTGTGATTTGGGTCAAAAAATGTGATTTTTGGTCAAAAAACTTAAACTCAGAAACTACTGGGCAGATTGGTGCGAAATTTGGTGGGAACATTCTTAAGGGGGTGTAAAGTAAGATTTGTTCATGACGGGATGATTCCATCAGTGATATGCAAATTAGGGCTAAAAATGTGTCTTTTTGGTTAAAAATCTTTAATTCTAAAACTACTGAGCAGATTGGGCTGAAATTTAATGGGAATGTATCTAGGGATGTATGGACGAAGAAATATTAAGCATACCATGATTCCATGAGTGATATGCAAATTAGGTGTAAAAATGTTCATTTTTTGTCAAAAACTTATATCTCAAAAAGTACTTGGTCAATTAGTCTGAAACTTGGCAAGATGTTTCTGAAACTGTTATTCTGCAGATTTTCTTAAAAACATTTTGACAAAATTGGCCCTAGCAACCATGACCACACCCTTTAGCAACAACCAAATGGCAGTATATTTTGGTCAAATAACAACATCATCTGGTAAGCAAGTGAGTAAACATTCAAAAAATGTATGCAAATACCCTAGCAACCATGACCACGCCCATAGCAACAGCCAAACGGTGGTGTATTTCACAAAGATAACAATAGGGTTTAATAGATAATTGAATAAACATCCAAAAAATGTATGTAAATTTGCATAGCAACAAGACCACGCCCATAACAACAGCCAAATAATCACGTATATTGCAAAGATAACAACAGGAATAGAAAGACTGATGAATAAACATTCAAAAAATGTATGCAAATACCCTAGTAACCATGACCACGCCCATAGCAACAGCCAAACGGTGGTGTATTTCACAAAGATAACAACAGGGTTTAATAGACAATTGAATAAACATTCAAAAAATGTATGTAAATTTTCCTAGCAACAAGACCACGCCCATAGCAACATAGACTAGCATATGGATAAACATTTTTAAAAACTACAGTTGTGCTACAACGCCATTGGCGGTATTTTTTAATTATATTTTTGAAGGATAAGAAGTCAGTGGAAAGCTGTTGTTTGTGTTTTGCAAGGCTTGTTGATAATTATCAGAATGATGCTAAATTACTACAAGAAATTGCATCCCATGGATTACTGACTAATTTACAGCAACTGGTAAGACTTACTTATCATGTTTATTTCTACCACCCATACAAATCAATAACAGACTAAATTATTGTCCAACACATCACTTTCGTACACCTTTCTGTGATTGGCTTAAATCAAGTCACATAGTATTGACTAGTTACCTATAGTGACCTGAATTGCTCACAGCAAGCACCAGATGTTTTTTATTTACCACATGAGTGCTGTAGTGGAGCCCTATGTTTAATTCATTATTGTAATCTTGTGAATCTGTTTTAAGCAGCTGGGAGATACCACTTACAATTGTAAGATGTGTGTTCACACAAAACAAAAATTCAATATCAACAATTTCTACCCTAGAGCTTGACAATGTGATAGTTAAAAACAATATTGCCAGGCTATACTAGGACACTAACAATATTGCCAGGCTATACTAGGACACTAACAATATTTCCAGGCTACATATGTAGCTATTATCTCCATTTGAATTCAGCCATAGGGAAGTAGTTGTTAAATAACAGTACCTCTCTCTGTTCTAGACATCTGTCATCATTGGCAGCTATGAAGTTTTATAATAATATTAATACAGCTATATACATGATACTTTTATGTCAAAATCTTTGAATTGTAACATGTTGGCTTCTAGATTTCCACTGCCATATTTGGATATAGAATACAAAATGCATAGGGGGAAAAGTATCATACTGCAAAGTGTTATTTTGTTGTATAGCAATTAGTATATGAATTTTCATCTGTCTATCCTGGTGTAGCCATAACTGATTATACTGCCACCTAGTGGTCAACTATAACTACCGATAGTTTACATTCATTCCACATAGGACTACAAATCAGGAAAGATTAACAGCTCAATTTATAGTTTACTAAGCTGAATGATTTATGTAGATAATGTTTTATCACTTGATTTATGATGTAAATGACTGTTCTTTTGACAGCTTGTTGTGTCACCACCTATCATAAGTACTGGTACCTTTATCATGGTCATTCGAATGTTATCTTTGATGTGTTCTAATTGTCCACAGTTAGCAGTACAACTCCTAAAGCAAAGTAAGTTATCCATTGTAGTCTGGTACTAAGTATTTCAGTTATAGACTGACTTGTTTTCTTGTAAATCAAAGTAAGTTATCCATTGTAGTCTGGTACTAAGTATTTCAGTGATAGACTGACTTGTTTTCTTGTAAATCAAAGTAAGTTATCCATTGTAGTCTGGTACTAAGTATTTCAGTGATAGACTGATTTGTTTTCTTGTAAATCAAAGTAAGTTATCCATTGTAGTCTGGTACTAAGTATTTCAGTGATAGACTGACTTGTTTTCTTGTAAATCAAAGTAAGTTATCTATTGTAGTCTGGTACTAAGTATTTCAGTGATAGACTGACTTGTTTTCATGTAAATCAAAGTAAGTTATCTATTGTAGTCTGGTACTAAGTATTTCAGTGATAGACTGATTTGTTTTCTTGTAAATCAAAGTAAGTTATCCATTGTAGTCTGGTACTAAGTATTTCAGTGATAGACTGACTTGTTTTCTTGTAAATCAAAGTAAGTTATCCATTGTAGTCTGGTACTAAGTATTTCAGTGATAGACTGATTTTTCTTATATAGCAAAACAAAAAATACTGTGAAATATGTTTAATTTTGCGTGATAAATGTTGTGAAATGTTTGTGTTGTTTATTTGCTATTGCAGACATAGCAGATACAGTCGGTTACCTATTAATGGGTGCATCAGATCAGGCCTGTCAGCAAATAGAGGTAGGTGCCATTTTAGTAACCTGATAGTCACATGATAGTCACCTGACTTATCAGTGTATCATTTGTTGTAGAGTCGGTTGGAAGGGAGTAATCTGAATTCTCTTTCTGATATGTTCAGCCATAATGTGAATTGAAAGAATGAGTCTCATAGTACAAAAAAATGGCAGACAGGGAAAACTGTCCTGGTAGAAAACCATGACAGACAGGGAGAACTGTCCTGGTAGAAAGCCTTGGCAAACAGGGAAAACTGTCCTGGTAGAAAGTCTTGGCAAACAGGGAGAACTGTCCTGGTAGAAAGCCTTGGCAAACAGGGAAAACTGTCCTGGTAGAAAGCCTTGGCAAACAGGGAGAAATGTCCTGGTAGAAAACTATGGCAAACAGGGAGAAATGTCCGGTAGAAAACTATGGCAAACAGGGAGAAATGTCCGGTAGAAAACTATGGCAAACAGGGAGAAATGTCCGGTAGAAAACTATGGCAAACAGGGAGAACTGTCCTGGTAGAAAACTATGGCAAACAGGGAGAAATGTCCTGGTAGAAAACTTTGGCAAAACATGGAGAAATGACCTGGTAGAAAACTATGGCAAAAACAGGGAGAAATGTCCTGGTAGAAAACTATGGCAAACAGGGAGAAATGTCCTGGTAGAAAACTTTGGCAAAACATGGAGAAATGACCTGGTAGAAAACTATGGCAAAAACAGGGAGAAATGTCCTGGTAGAAAACTATGGCAAACAGGGAGAAATGTCCTGGTAGAAAACTATGGCAAAAACAGGGAGAAATGTCCTGGTAGAAAACTATGGCAAAAACAGGGAGAAATGACCTGGTAGAAAACTATGGCAAAAACAGGGAGAAATGTCCGGTAGACAACTATGGCAAAAACAGGGAGAAATGTCCTGGTAGAAAACTATGGCAAAAACAGGGAGAAATGTCCTGGTAGAAAACCATGACAAAAACAGGGAGAAATGGCCTGGCAGAAAAGTATGGCAAACAGGGAGAAATGTCCTGGTAGAAAACTATGGCAAACAGGGAGAAATGTCCTGGTAGAAAACTATGGCAAAAACAGGGAGAAATGTCCTGGTAGAAAACCATGGCAAACAGGGAGAAATGTCCTGGTAGAAAACCATGGCAAAAACAGGGAGAAATGTCCTGGTAGAAAACCATGGCAAAAACAGGGAGAAATGTCCTGGTAGAAAACTATGGCAAAAACAGGGAGAAATGTCCTGGTAGAAAACCATGGCAAAAACAGGGAGAAATGTCCTGGTAGAAAACTATGGCAAAAACAGGGAGAAATGTCCGGTAGAAAACTATGGCAAAAACAGGGAGAAATGTCCTGGTAGAAAACTATGGCAAACAGGGAGAAATGTCCGGTAGAAAACTATGGCAAACAGGGAGAAATGTCCTGGTAGAAAGCCTTGGCAAACAGGGAAAACTGTCCTGGTAGAAAGCATTGGCAAACAGGGAGAAATGTCCTGGTAGAAAACTATGGCAAACAGGGAGAAATGTCCTGGTAGAAAACTATGGCAAACAGGGAGAAATGTCCAGTAGAAAACTATGGCAAACAGGGAGAACTGTCCTGGTAGAAAACTATGGCAAACAGGGAGAAATGTCCGGTAGAAAACTATGGCAAACAGGGAGAAATGTCCGGTAGAAAACTATGGCAAACAGGGAGAAATGTCCGGTAGAAAACTATGGCAAACAGGGAGAAATGTCCGGTAGAAAACTATGGCAAACAGGGAGAAATGTCCTGGTAGAAAACTATGGCAAAAACAGGGAGAAATGTCCTGGTAGAAAACTATGGCAAAAACAGGGAGAAATGACCTGGTAGAAAACTATGGCAAACAGGGAGAAATGTCCTGGTAGAAAACTATGGCAAACAGGGAGAAATGTCCTGGCAGAAAACTATGGCAAACAGGGAGAAATGTCCTGGTAGAAAACTATGGCAAAAACAGGGAGAAATGTCCTGGTAGAAAACCATGGCAAAAACAGGGAGAAATGGCCTGGCAGAAAACTATGGCAAACAGGGAGAAATGACCTGGTAGAAAACTATGGCAAAAACAGGGAGAAATGTCCTGGTAGAAAACTATAGCAAAAACAGGGAGAAATGTCCTGGTAGAAAACTATGGCAAACAGGGAGAAATGTCCTGGTAGAAAACCATGGCAAAACATGGAGAAATGACCTGGTAGAAAACTATGGCAAACAGGGAGAAATGTCCTGGCAGAAAACTATGGCAAAAACAGGGAGAAATGTAGCATAAGTAGATGTTATTGAATTTGTATCATGTATGATTTTTACCTATGTAAAATGTACCTATTATGATTTTTACTCTGTACAGCTTGTGCCAAGAACCCCACAGGAACTGTATGAAATAACATCCCTTATAGGGTAAGTATGTACTTTGTACTGTCTATATGTGTAGTGAAATAGTCTATGTAACACAAATTATTATTACGTTAACTAGATCAACATCTGCCGACTCTACTATGTAACTGACTTTACTCTCATTTATTGCACATAAGTGATTACCAAATAAACATTTGTTGTATTCTGACAGTGAGTTAATGCCACGGTTACCAAGTGAAGGTTTGTTTGCTGTTGATGTACTATTACGAAAGGGAACCATACAGAACACAGATGCAGCTACTTGGCAGTGGAGAGATGACAGAGGTCTATGGCATCCTTATACAAGAATTGATAACAGAATCATAGAGGTGAGTGTAATGACTGTTTTAGACACACACACACACACACACACACACACACACACACACACACACACACACACACACACACACACACACACACACACACACACACACACACACACACACACACACGAACTTCCTGCAGTTTGATTGTCATAGAAACACATGGACTTTCTGTTTGTTTGATTGCCATAGCCAAACACACATGGCCTTTCTGTGGTTAGATTGTCATAGAAACACATGGACTTTCTGTGGTAAGATAGTCATAGAAACACATTGACTTTCTGTGGTTAGATTGTCATAGAAACACACATTGACTTTCTGTGGTTAGATTGTCATAGAAACACATTGACTTTCTGTGGTTAGATTGTCATAGAAACCAAAGAGAATTGATTTTCTGTGGTTAGATTGTCATAGAAACACAGATGGATTTTCTGTGGTTTGATTGTCATAGACATACGTATGGACTTTCTGTGGGGAGATGTTACTGTGGTCAGATATTACTTCCCGGTATGGTAAGCAAAGTTGCATGAATTATAACAATTACCTTCAAAGATATTGACCCAATCTGTAAACTTCATAAAATCAAGCATGAAATCCCAAAGGCAATGTGTTGTTTTGTCATTTGTATGATTGTATGTTTTGTTTTAGGCGGCACATCAGGCAGGTGAGGATGAAGTGTGTTTGTCAACTGTGGGTCGGGCTTATACTCTTGAATTTAATGCAATGCAACAAATTAATGAAGACACAGGTACTGCAAGGGCAGTGCAAAGAAGAGCTAATCCTACTAGTATGACTGCTACCTCAGGTAGGTCAAGTTTGCTTACATTTCCAGTTAAAAATGAGTCAATTTCCATAGCTGTTCCAAACATGGTGCAAACTTTTTTTTAAGATCATACCCTTTTCCCATGGTCTATTCCCTTAATGGCTTACAACCAAAATCAAGTCAGAGTTGTTGACCTCATCTCATGTTGGCATCTTCTTATATTATAAGACAAATTTTCCCATTGCCTTGGATATTAATGATGGCCACACGTATTAATGAATAAAACTGTAATATCTCATTAGTCCACACAGGCACATGTAGCCACTTAAACAAGTTTTCTCATTATTCAAAAAGGGTTACAGAATGTTTGTGACATTAAACTGTACCTCTTGACACTTTCTGTAATTATGTTTGTAGGTTCAAATGCAGCTCTCCATGATGAAGATGCAAGAGCTCTACTCCTCAAAGAGGACGTTGATTTGGCATCTTCCTTTATAAAGGCATTATTTGCTGTATTATATGAAGTGTACAGTTCCTCTGTGAGTAACTAAACTAAAGCTGTACAGATTATGATAAACGACTAACTGTTAATGTACAGTTTAGAGTACAGAACATAGCACAGTGTAGTTGTATGACTTTGTATAGAGTACAGAACATAGCAGTGTAGTTGTATGAATTTGTATAGAGTATAGAATATAGCAGTGTAGTTGTATGACAGTTTAGAGTACAGAACATAGCAGTGTGGTTGTATGACTTTGTATAGAGTACAGAACATAGCACAGTGTAGTTGTATGACTTTGTATAGAGTACAGAACATAGCAGTGTGGTTGTAAGACTTTGTATAGAGTACAGAACATATCAGTGTAGTTGTATGACTTTGTATAGAGTACAGAACATAGCAGTGTAGTTGTATGACTTTGTATAGAGTACAGAACATAGCAGTGTAGTTGTATGACTTTGTATAGAGTACAGAACATAGCAGTGTGGTTGTAAGACTTTGTATAGAGTACAGAACATAGCAGTGTAGTTGTAAGACTTTGTATAGAGTATAGAATATAGCAGTGTAGTTGTATGACTTTGTATAGAGTACAGAACATAGCAGTGTAGTTGTATGACTTCGAATAGAGTACAGAACATAGCAGTGTAGTTGTAAGACTTTGTATAGAGTATAGAACATAGCAGTGCAGTTGTATGACTTTGTATAGAGTACAGAACATAGCAGTGTGGTTGTAAGACTTTGTATAGAGTACAGAACATAGCAGTGTAGTTGTAAGACTTTGTATAGAGTATAGAATATAGCAGTGTAGTTGTATGACTTTGTATAGAGTACAGAACATAGCAG
Source organism: Glandiceps talaboti (assembly GCF_964340395.1). Taxonomy (NCBI): domain Eukaryota; kingdom Metazoa; phylum Hemichordata; class Enteropneusta; family Spengelidae; genus Glandiceps; species Glandiceps talaboti. The sequence goes on from NC_135559.1 coordinate 22,891,699, forward strand.
TGTAGTTGTAAGACTTTGTATAGAGTACAGAACATAGCAGTGTAGTTGTAAGACTTTGTATAGAGTATAGAACATAGCAGTGTAGTTGTAAGACTTTGTATAGAGTATAGAACATAGCAGTGTAGTTGTAAGACTTTGTATAGAGTATAGAACATAGCAGTGCAGTTGTATGACTTTGTATAGAGTACAGAACATAGCAGTGTAGTTGTAAGACTTTGTATAGAGTATAGAACATAGCAGTGTAGTTGTAAGACTTTGTATAGAGTACAGAACATAGCAGTGTAGTTGTAAGACTTTGTATAGAGTATAGAACATAGCAGTGTAGTTGTAAGACTTTGTATAGAGTATAGAACATAGCAGTGTAGTTATATGACTTTGTATAGAGTACAGAACATAGCAGTGTAGTTGTAAGACTTTGTATAGAGTATAGAACATAGCAGTGTAGTTGTAAGACTTTGTATAGAGTATAGAACATAGCAGTGTAGTTGTAAGACTTTGTATAGAGTATAGAACATAGCAGTGTAGTTGTAAGACTTTGTATAGAGTATAGAACATAGCAGTGTAGTTGTAAGACTTTGTATAGAGTATAGAACATAGCAGTGTAGTTGTATGACTTTGTATAGAGTACAGAACATAGCAGTGTAGTTGTAAGACTTTGTATAGAGTATAGAACATAGCAGTGTAGTTGTATCAATCAATCTTTATTGCCAACAAAATAAAGAAAAAATATCAATAAATATATATAATTCATGGCAGCTTATTTATAAATTTTGGCAATTTAGGAGACCAAAAAAATAGCTTTCCGCTAATCGAGTTTGGTTCCTCCTCAAATTATATGTTAATATTAACAGTTAAAGGGCAAATTCTAAAGAAATTGTTGTGTATTTAAAACAGACTCTGCAACGGTGGAGGGGAGTAAATATCGCATGACAGTGACTTACTATGTACATGTATTGTATTTCAAGTATAGCTTTAAAGAATTTCGAAACAGGTGTTTCGATTTTAAGCATTTAATTTCCGTAGGTAAATTGTTCCATGATTTAACACCTTCAAATGATATTGCAAATTGACCAGCAGCTGTATGTGTGTTTGGAATTACTAAGTTTTGTTGGAGCTTAAACCTAGTATTTTGGCTATGGCCAACAGTCTGAAAATAATCGCCTAGAGTATGTGGAAGATTACCATTGTACAGATCATAAATAAAACTTAATATACCAAGTTGGTGAAGTTTAAAAATATTGAGAATATTTAAACATTCAAATAGAGGTGACGATGGTTCCCTGAAGCCAGAAAATGTAATGCAACGAAGACACATTTTCTGTGTTTTTAAAATGGGCTGAAGGTAAGTTGGGAAGGTACTTGCCCATACTTCTAGACCGTAAGTTAGGTTAGGTTTGATAAAAGATTTATACAGTAACAACAAGATATGTTGTGGAACAAAATGCCTTAATTTAAACAGAATTCCAGCTTTCTTACCTATACAATTTGTTACCTCTTCAATGTGAAATTCCCAAGTGAGATGCTTATCAAAGGTCACGCCTACAAAGGATGCTTTTTCACCCTCTGTTATCATGTGACCTTTGACATTTATAGCACCTTGCTTAATAACAGGTTTGCGTTTGCCATGAAAAATAATATAATTTGTCTTATCAGTGTTGATAGTTAGCTTATTTGCATCTCACCAATCTGTTACATCCTTAAGGTGACGATTTACTGTGAGGAGGTCTATATTATTTACTCTTTCTGTGAACGTGTGGAACAAATTTGAATCGTCTGCAAATAATCGAAAATCAAAGAAGTTGGAGGAGTATGGGAGGTCGTTTATGTAAACCAAAAATAACGTTGGGCCAAGTGTCGATCCTTGAGTTGTATGACTTTGTATAGAGTACAGACCATAGCAGTGTAGTTGTATGACTTTGTATAGAGTACAGAACATAGCAGTGCAGTTGTATGACTTTGTATAGAGTACAGAACATAGCACAGTGTAGTTGTATGACTTCGAATAGAGTACAGAACATAACAGTGTAGTTATATGACTTTGTATAGAGTACAGAACATAGCAGTGTGGTTGTAAGACTTTGTATAGAGTACAGAACATATCAGTGTAGTTGTATGACTTTGTATAGAGTACAGAACATAGCAGTGTAGTTGTATGACTTTGTATAGAGTATAGAACATAGTGTAGTTGTAAGACTTTGTATAGAGTACAGAACATATCAGTGTAGTTGTATGACTTTGTATAGAGTATAGAACATAGCAGTGTAGTTGTATGACTTTGTATAGAGTACAGAACATAGCAGTGTGGTTGTATGACTTTGTATAGAGTACAGAACATAGCAGTGTGGTTGTATGACTTTGTATAGAGTACAGAACATAGCAGTGTAGTTGTATGACTTTGTATAGAGTATAGAACATAGCAGTGTGGTTGTATGACTTTCAATAGACCAGAACATATTGATTGTCAGATTCACTGAATGTGTTGTTTTATTGATAGGCTGGGCCAGCAGTTCGACACAAGTGTTTGAGAGCTATTCTCAGAATGATCTATTTCTCAAGTCCTGAACTTCTGAAGAATGTCTTAAAAAGTCATGCTGTTTCTAGGTATGTCTCACCAGGATAAGGTGTATGGATCTTTGTATTGGATTGTTATTTGCTACCAACAGACACAGCCCAAAGGGGCGATAGGAGTGACCCATATCTGTCCATGCATTCATCTTTCACAGCCTTTTAAGTTTAAGTTATACAAGTACTTACATAATGTTCTCATATATCCTGCAAACACTTTACTAAATGGTGTTGTATGATCTATCTATCTATCTATCTATCTATCTATCTATCTATCTATCTATCTATCTATCTATCTATCTATCTATCTATCTATCTATCTATCTATCTATCTATCTATCTATCTATCTATCTATCTATCTATCTATCTATCTACCTTCCTACCTACCTACCTATCTATCTATCTATCTCTATCTATCTATCTATCTATCTATCTATCTATCTAGTACGGTCATAGCTAACTGGTGTTGTATGATCTATCTATCTATCTATCTATCTATCTATCTATCTATCTATCTATCTATCTATCTATCTATCTATCTATCTATCTATCTATCTATCTATCTTGTACAGTCATATAGCTAACTGGTGTTGAATGATCCATCTATCTATCTATCTATCTATCTATCTTGTAGTCATATAGCTTCCATGATGTCTTCTCAAGACCTAAAGGTTGTAGTTGGTGCAATACAGATGGCAGAAATCCTAATGGAGAAACTACCTGACATATTTCATGTTTACTTTAGAAGAGAAGGTAAGCTGTCAATCATTGACCTTATCAAAGTTGATGACATCAATACACTTGAGTGTTTTCATTAAAATGTACATGCGAAGGCTGATAATTTTTTAGCACAACTTAACTGATAAGGCATGGCAAAGTGTGTATGTGTGTGTGTGTGTGTATGTGTGTGTGTGTGTGTGTGTGTGTGTGTGTGTGTGTGTGTGTGTGTGTGTGTGTGTGTGTGTGTGTGTGTGTGTGTGTGTGTGTGTAAAAAACTTAAAGTCAAAAACCGCTGGACCGATTGCCATGATATTTGGTGGGTGTATTACCTTGGGTGTCTAGTTGGGAAATTGTTCAAATCAAAATGATCTTACCACCGGTGTATGATTTGGGTAAAAAAATGTTATTTTTTGTCAAAAAACTTAAAGTGGCCATATGGATGAGAATTTGGTATTTATTTATGTCTGTGAGGGACAGCCAAGAACCGTGTTCTGTTATTTGTTGTTGTAAACACAGTACATGTACATGTATGTCTGTGAGGGACAGCCGAGAACCGTGTTCTGTTATTTGTGTTGTAAACACAGTACATGTACATGTATGTCTGTGGGGGACAGCCGAGAACCGTGTTCTGTTATTTGTTGTTGTAAACACAGTACATGTACATCACTACATGTATGTCTGTGAGGGATAGCCAAGAACCGTGTTCTGTTATTTGTGTTGTAATCACAGTACATGTACATGTATGTCTGTGGGGGACAGCCGAGAACCGTGTTCTGTTATTTGTTGTTGTAAACACAGTACATGTACATCACTACATGTATGTCTGTGAGGGATAGCCAAGAACCGTGTTCTGTTATTTGTGTTGTAATCACAGTACATGTACATGTATGTCTGTGGGGGACAGCCGAGAACCGTGTTCTGTTATTTGTTGTTGTAATCATAGTACATGTACATGTATGTCTGTGGGGGACAGCTAAGAACTGTGTTCTGTTATTTGTGTTGTAAACACAGTATCATGTTCAATACTGACTCAACTCTGACTCGTTTCATTCTTAAACAGGGAACATTTACATTTAATGTATTTCTCATTTTTGTAGGTGTTATGCATCAAGTGAAACATCTAGCAGAATCAACGTGGGAAAAGTGTCCTTCACAGAGAGAAACCCATGTAAATAAAGCTAGAGATGAAATCAATGCTTCAAAAGACCTGTCTACCCCAACTCTTGATGACTCCATGGACCAGGATGCACTAGGACAAGGGTTAGTAGTACATGATGTCATATACACAATTTACATATCAATTAAGTCATTTGTATGTGTTCATCTCCAAGCAAAGCAATTAATATGATTTGATTTTTAGCACAAGTGAAATATAAAAATAAATTTCCTCCATTAGTCACACAAAAGTAAAGTATTTGAAGATGTGATGTGTGTCATGTAATAATCAACATGAAAAAGCACATGTAGAGTCTGTCTGTCAGTCGGTGTGTGTGGATGTATGTGCATGTGTAAACAACTTAAAGTCAAAAACAACTGGACCGATTGTCATGATATTTGGTGGGTATATTACCTTTACTTGTGTCTAGTTGGGAAATTGTTCAAATCAAAATGATCTTACCACCGGTATGTGATCTGGGTCAAAAAATGTGAAACTACTTGGCAAATCAGTCTGAAATTTGGTTGGAACGTCATAACGAGATTAACGAATTGTTCATGACATGGTGATCCCATCAGTGATATGCAAATTAGGTATGAAAATGTGTCTTTTTAGTCCCCACGGACGAAGTCCGGAACGGGGACTTATGGATTGGGTTCTGTCCGTCTGTCCGTGCGTCCGTCCGTCCGTCCACAGCCGTTTCTTGGAGATGCCTGGACCGATTTTTTTCAAACTTGGTACAGGGGTAACATGCTATGGCATACATATGCACATCAATTTGTTTTATGATACGATCCAATATGGCCGCCTAGCAACCATTTTGTTTGCGAATTTTCCCTGTCTAAAGCCATAACTCAGACATGCTTAAACAGATCTCATTCAAAGTTGGTATTAGGACAGTGTTCTAAGACATACATGTGCATATACATTGTTGTCATGATATGATCCAATATGGCCGCCTAGCAGCCATTTTGTTTGTGAATTTTCATGTCCAAAGCCATAACTCAGACATGCTTGAACAGATCTCATTCAAAGTTGGTATTAGGACAGTGTTCTATGACATACATGTGTATATCCATTTTCATTGTGATACGATCCAATATGGCTGCCTGGTAGCCATTTTGTTTGCGAATTTTCATGTCCCAAAGCCATAACTCAGACATGCTTGAACAGATCTCATTCAAAGTTGGTATTATTAGGACAGTGTTCTATGACATACATGTGCATATCCATTTTCATTGTGATACGATCCAATATGGCTGCCTGGCAGCCATTTTGTTTGTGAATTTTCCATGCCCAAAGCCATAACTCAGACATGCTTGGACAGATCTCATTCAAAGTTGGTATTAGGACAGTGTTCTATGACATACATGTGCATATCCATTTTCGTCGTGATACAATCCAATATGGCTGCCTGGCAGCCATTTTGTTTGTGAATTTTCCATGTCCAAAGCCATAACTCAGACATGCTTAAACAGATCTCATTCAAAGTTGGTATTAGGACAGTGTTCTATGACATACATGTGCATATCCATTTTCGTCGTGATACGATCCAATATGGCTGCCTGGCAGCCATTTTGTTTCATGAATTTTCCATGTCCAAAGCCATAACTCAGACTCCATTTTCATCGTGATATTATCCCCCATACCCAACCAATCCTTTATTGTTCGAGGCATATTCCATGTCCAACAAGCACACACAACATATCTAAGTCTGTTTGTTTTAGGTTCAAAAATGTTGTTGCGTGATCAGAGTAGTGATAATTCCTTAAAACCCAATTATAGCGGGGACTATGTCATTCTCAATGACTTGTTGGTCAAAAACCTGTGTATCATTCCAAAACTATTGAACAAATTGGGCTGATATTTGGTTGGAACGTTCTTCATGGTGTATATATTGAGAATTGTTCATGACATGAAGATCCAATTGATTATATACAAATTAGAGCTAAAAATGTGTCTTTTCGGTGAAAATCTATAATTCCAAATCTACCATGCAGATTGGGCTGAAATATAATGGAGATGCATCTGGGCATGTATAGATGAAGCTATATAGACAGTGTGATAATCCCATTAGCAGGGCTGGGCATGTATAGATGAAGCTATATTGACAATGTGATCATCCCATTAGCAGAGCTGGGCATGTATAGATGAAGCTATATTGACAGTGTGATAATCCCATTAGCAGGGCTGGGCTTGTATAGATGAAGCTATATTGACAATGTGATAATCCCATTAGCAGGGCTGGGCATGTATAGATGAAGCTATATTGACAGTGTGATAATCCCATTAGCAGGGCTGGGCATGTATAGATGAAGCTATATTGACAATGTGATAATACCATTAGCAGAGCTGGGCATGTATAGATGAAGCTATATTGACAGTGTGATAATCCCATTAGCAGAGCTGGGCATGTATAGATGAAGCTATATTGACAATGTGATAATCCCATTAGCAGGACTGGGCATGTATAGATGAAGCTATATTGACAATGTGATAATCCCATTAGCAGGGCTGGGCATGTATAGATGAAGCTATATTGACAATGTGATAATCCCATTAGCAGGGCTGGGCATGTATAGATGAAGCTATATTGACAATGTAATAATCCCATTAGCAGGGCTGGGCTTGTATAGATGAAGCTATATTGACAATGTAATAATCCCATTAGCAGGCTGGGCTTGTATAGATGAAGCTATATTGACAATGTGATAATCCCATTAGTAGGGCTGGGCATGTATAGATGAAGCTATATTGACAATGTGATAATCCCATTAGCAGAGCTGGGCATGTATAGATGAAGCTATATTGACAATGTGATAATCCCATTAGCAGGACTGGGCATGTATAGATGACGCTATATTTTACAGTGTGATAATCCCATTAGCAGGGCTGGGCATGTATAGATGAAGCTATATTGACAGTGTGATAATCCCATTAGCAGGGCTGGGCATGTATAGATGAAGCTATATTGACAGTGTGATAATCCCATTAGCAGGGCTGGGCATGTATAGATGAAGCTATATTGACAATGTGATAATCCCATTAGCAGGGCTGGGCATGTATAGATGAAGCTATATTGACAGTGTGATAATCCCATTAGCAGGGCTGGGCTTGTATAGATGAAGCTATATTGACAACGTGATAATCCCATTAGCAGAGCTGGGCATGTATAGATGAAGCTATATTGACAATGTGATAATCCCATTAGCAGGACTGGGCATGTATAGATGAAGCTATATTTTACAGTGTGATAATCCCATTAGCAGGGCTGGGCATGTATAGATGAAGCTATATTGACAGTGTGATAGTCCCATTAGCAGGACTGGGCATGTATAGATGAAGCTATATTGACAGTGTGATAATCCCATTAGCAGGGCTGGGCATGTATAGATGAAGCTATATTGACAATGTGATAATCCCATTAGCAGAGCTCCAAATTAGTGGTAGTCTCATGTCAATTGACTACCAGTTTTTCCAAACTGACTACGAAGTTTGAAAACTGGCAGTCACCCTTGACAACCATGAAAATCCAGGGGATGCCAACCCACCATATGCATTGAAGGCCTGGTGACAAGCTGACAATGTAGCGTCAGCACTAAAGCTACATGTGTTTTGATATGTTGTTGTCCTCGTACTTGTGAAAAAATCACTAGGTCAATCACTAAATCGCTAAAAACATCAGCAAATTTGACTGGCGTATCCACCATTTTTGTTTTGAGTGCTAGCTTGTGGTCAGTCACATACGATGTCAGTTCATTTACATATTGTTTACATAATCACGTCACACAGTTTGTGTGACTCAACGAGATATTAATCATAGCAGAGTCTATTATTAGATTTGATGATCTAATTTTTAGCAAGGTGTAAAAGAGATAATCTATTACTGACTTTGTTTGAACGACATGCCAGCAGAGACGCGTCCCTTTCATGTAGGGTCTATGGCTGAATGCGGGTGTTTGTCTCATATGTTGCAAATGTCCCTGTGAGTGCCTCAAAAATGTCCTTGATGTAAGGTAGGACCACTGATCACTTGCTTGGTTGTCCCCTTTTACAACTGGCTGTTGTGGTTGGGTCCTATCTGAAGTCAACAATGCTTCTGAGGCACCTCCGAGGCCTGTGCAAAACTTTGCTATGATGTTCATTCAATAACACCATGTAAAATAACTTGTACTTTATATAATTTAATATATAATACTCATTTGATTGTATCAGTCGTCTCAGTGATGTCCTTAAAAGGAAGAGACCCCCGAAGAGAAGCAGTGCAAGAAAGAGTAAATATGCAGCTCCTGATGAGGTAGGAACACCTACAGGACCATATGACAGTCAAGACCATCATGGTAAGACATCTCCACCCTTAGGATCAGCACGGTCTTATGCTGCATCAACAACATCTAGAGCCACTGCACCAGTGAAAGGTAGAACACCTACAGGTAGGTATCAGTCTTGAATTGTAGTAGTCATGTACTGTATTTTGAGTCACAACACTCACATGTATGATGTACTTTGTAAAATTTTGAGTACTTATAGCTAGTCAATTAACATGTTCTATTCAGACACTAGACTTCAATTATGGCCAGCCAGTGTTGTGGTTTTCATTTAATTGTACTGTCTATTGCATAACTGTTTATGTCATGAAACAAGTCTTGTGTTGTGATCATGGCAATCTAATGGTTCTACTAGGTGGTTACCCTACAAGGTATAAATCACTGAAGTTAGAAATACTTGACATGTGTAAATTAAGTATTGGTCTTGAGATAACTGTCAAGATTTCCCCCCTGACAACATAGTATATATACTGAAAAGACAACTTCTTGGCATATACATACTGTCTGTCTGTCTGTCTTTTGTAACTGAAAAGTTACAAGAAATGTGTAGATTATAACTATTTGATATTAATTTCCTCACAGCTAAAGTTACAAGAAATGTGTAGATTATAACTATTTGATATTAATTTTCTCACAGCTAAAGTTACAAGAAATGTGTAGATTATAACTATTTGATATTAATTTCCTCACAGCTAAAGTTACAAGAAATGTGTAGATTATAACTATTTGATATTAATTTCCTCACAGCTAAAGTTACAAGAAATGTGTAGATTATAACTATTTGATATTAATTTCCTCACAGCTAAAGTTACAAGAAATGTGTAGATTATAACTATTTGATATTAATTTCCTCACAGCTAAAGTTACAAGAAATGTGTAGATTATAACTATTTGATATTAATTTCCTCACAGCTAAAGCTACAAGAAATGTGTAGATTATAACTATTTGATATTAATTTCCTCACAGCTAAAGTTACAAGAAATGTGTAGATTATAACTATTTGATATTAATTTCCTCACAGCTAAAGCTACTGGAGCTTCTCCTAAAGCTTCTTTCCTGGCCAGTCTAAATCCTTCAAGATGGGGACGTGGAAATACAACAAGTGACAGTAGTCCAAAAGAAACACCCTTACCAAGTACAGCAAGTATGGCCAGTCAAACCATGGCAAACAACAAAGAGAAAGTCAAAGTGTGGATTAAAGAACAAGGTAGGAGACTATGACTTTATCATAATCAGTTTATTGTGTAAACTTTGGGGTTTTTTTATGGTGTGACTGAAATAGTTCTGTAATGCTATAATAGTGTATTTACTTCTGTAATGCTATAGTATATTTATATAACGTAAAAGTGATTCAAAATACTCACATTCACTATTGCTATTTTGCTAGATGACATGTTTGTGAAACATATTCTGGTTTCAAAAACTTTAAAAAGCAAACACCTTAAAATGACAGTTTTTCAGTCAGTTCCCGTCAGATTTACTTCTAGAGTTTTCGGGTATATTTCCAGTCCTACCTAGACCACACCTATTTTGTGACACCACACAGAGACTACTTGACAGCATTCAGGCTATGGCGAGCGTAGTCAACAGGTGACTAAAACTCAACAACTTTGTGGAAAAAATGCATCGCTGATGGTTGTAATAGACATGAGTAAACAAAAAACTACAATCTATATGTCTTAACTGAACTTTTTTACCCACACTACCTGACTATCATCTGTGTCTGTGGATGGCAGTCCAGAAATTTATTAATTTGAAGTTTCCATATATGATATGTCCCCATATATTAGAAACAGGCAATATAAATGAAATCCACTAGACTTGATATACATAAACACTTGTAATTTTCGGGGTTTTCACAGTCAATGACTTTTATTTATCCGATTTTTATCATTTGCCGACAAGAGCACTGTGATACCTTCATGACAGTATAAGTTTTAGCCAACTCACTCATCATGTCACCATTTTAGCAGCTCATTTAACAACAAAGTAAACATTTCATCTCAATTAAAATATACTGTCTAGTATCTATTAGAATACCCACACAAAACTTCAAGAAGGCATATCATGACATGCAGTGCCACAATATTCTTGTTCCATAATATGCTGTTGATTTGATTTGCTCCGAGCATGGAAGCAGACAGACAGACTTTCATCCCCAATATATAATCTTCCTTACGGAAGGTAAAAATGACGTAGTGGTTGTCTTGCTAAATATTCAAATACTTAAATTGCTGTATTACAGAAAACAACACAAATCAAGATGTTAACATTTTTTATTATATTGCTCATTAGTCCCCAATGGGCACAAATATTGATTAAAGCAAGATATTATCAATTGTGTTTTTGTTTATTTCCCTTGCAAAAGACGCAACGTTTGGAAGCTTCATCTCAAATAATGTGCCATTTCGGCAATCTGTCGTAATGTCTCGTAAATGCCAGGTGTTGAGACATTGACCTTGACAAACATTTTCAAGGTCAAATGACCAAACCTTTTCTTTCTAAGTTAACGCAAGAAGTTGAATAAACAAAGACTTCATATAAATGTTTATACCCCAAAGGTCAGCTTTCTTTTCATATCTTGACCTTTGCCTTTGACCTCCATATTCAAGGTCAGATGGCAAATTAGTCAATAAATTTTGAAGCTTTGTGTCTAGAGACACAATTCACATTTGCACAACAACTTTGCCATAAAACACAAATTGGGGACTGTCTTTGATTGAAGGCGTGTTGCTTATGACAAAGCCATGCCAACATTGCTGTACAAACAATTTGTGTTTTGTATTTACACAGCTCAGAAGTTTGTTGCCGAGTATTTTGGTGCAGAACAGAGAGGAGACAGCCACCCAGCTTTGAATATCTTACATCGACTCTGCACTGCTACAGAGAAGTTATCACTTGAGGTAAGTATTACTTATAGGTTCAGCTGTAAGACAAATGGAAATTTGATATCCACAGAAAACCTATGACACCTATAGACATCTTGATCAATCCTGGCTTAGGAAACCAGACTCACTACTGATGGCTCTTTGTCAATGGCTGCCCTCAGCACCAATCAACGTACCCCTATCTCTTTGATTACAAAAGTTTGCAAAGCGTCTCCACACACCCTATGATTCATGAGTGTAAGTGTGACATACTCAAGGTATTTGCATGAGTTCTTTCTGTGTTCTCTGCAGCCATAACAATATAACATCATCTTAAGAATTCAGAATTGAAAAAATAGTAATTACAAAAACATTGTCCATTGCAGGGTTAATAGATCAGTATAAGTGAAAACTTACTTCCACTTTGTTCTTTGACTTCTGATAATACAGCTAACTAAATGAGATTTAACACTTGTGTTCAATTATATTCACTAGGTGGATCATGGTATTGAAGCTTTACATGAGATAAGTACCATAATGGCAGAGTCTGATGTGTCTCCATTTGAATTACTACATAGTGGTATGATAACCAAACTGCTACAATATTTGACATTAGACAAGGATTACAATGTTGTCTCCAGAGATGTCAGATTGAAAAGATTCCTACACGTCTTCCTCAACTGCCCAGTAAGTCTACCAGTTACTTTTTTATGCCAATAATCATAACTATAAATTATTTTAGTGGTCATACAACTTTTGACAGAATTATGGCCATGTTTGTTTTTAAGGATCCATCTGATTGTATTTATCTGTTTGTTTGTTTTTTAAACTGTTTGTTTGTTTGTTTGTTTGTTTAATTTCAGGCCCCTGACAATGGTACTGCCTTCAAATCCCTTGATCTGACTACACCACCTCCATTCCTACAGTTAGTCAATAAACTTCAAGGCTGTGTTAACCATTTAGAACAATTTCCTGTTAAAGTCCATGACTTGCCAGGGGGTGGCACTCCTGGTACCAGAGGCTCACAGGCAATGAGGTTCTTTAATACCCATCAATTAAAGGTAAGTCCATGTCACCATATATTGATGCTAACAGATAGCAGAAACAAGGTACTAGGTGTATTACTTGGTAGTATTAAATGATAGAGTTTTACTCCTATCAAAACAAGATTGAATTAAATAATTTTGTGTTGATATTAACAGTGTTAAGAGTATGTTAGATGTAATTAATTCTATGTCTGTTTTTAACAGTGTCAGCTTCAAAGACACCCAGAATGTACCAATCTTAGACAGTGGAAGGGAGGACCTGTCAAGATAGACCCACTAGCTTTGGTACAAGCAATAGAGAGATACCTTGTAATCAGAGGATATGGCAGAGTTAGACAGATACATGTAAGTAGATGATTCAAAGAAGATCATTCAAAAAGACTTTTACAATCTCATCATTGAATATTTTGGTCAATAAAGTTTAAGTTTTGTACCTAGAGACACCATTCAAATTTGTACAATATATTTGCCAAATATAACAAACAAGTTTGGAACTATGCCTTTGATATGAAGGCTTGTGTTTTATAGGATGAAAATAATGACAATAGTGATGATGATTGTTTTGTTTTGTAGGATGAAGATGATGACAATAGTGATGATGATGCCTCAGATGATGACATTGATGAAACTTTAGCAGCTGCATTTTCAGGAGGCGGGCCAACCGTACAACATAGACTACAATTCTTAATTGGGGATAGAATACTTCCATATAACTGGACAGTGTACCAAGCTATTAAACAGTATGGGATACAATCTGATGAAGACAGAGATACTGATGATGACAACAATCCACTAGGAAGGGCCAGTATTTGGAAAAGAACTCACACAATATGGTATGTCAAAATTAATAGTCTTCCTAGAAGGCAGTTGTCAGTGCAGTGATACAAAGTTGGATTACAAGAGATTTAATTGACACTGAAAACTGAAATTTCTACAAGAGGTGTTCCATGTATTCATTGAAATGTTGTCAGCTTTCTACAAGAGGTGTACCATGTATTCATTGAAATGTTGGCAGCTTTCTACAAGAGGTGTACCATGTATTCATTGAAATGTTGTCAGCTTTCTACAAGAGGTGTACCATGTATTCATTGAAATGTTGGCAGCTTTCTACAAGAGGTGTACCATGTATTCATTGAAATGTTGTCAGCTTTCTACAAGAGGTGTACCATGTATTCATTGAAATGTTGGCAGCTTTCTACAAGAGGTGTACCATGTATTCATTGAAATGTTGTCAACTTTCTACATGAGATGTACCATGTATTCATTGAAATGTTGTCAGTGTGTACTAGGTACATTGACCACAAGATATGTAACATATATTCATTGTCAGATTACACACTTTGATAATATGTACACAGCTGTAGCAGATTTCTTCCATATTGTAAAACCATGTCTTGGCAGTTAAATATTGTCAATTTTGAAGTGTCTTACTCTTGGCCAACTTTGTTTTAGGTACAGACCAATACCAGGTGAAGAGAAGAAAGATGACATGCAGAGTGCTCAAAGTTTAATCTCAACTGATAAGTCTAAGAAGAGTGTGGATGCTTTACCAACAAAGAGTGTCCTGAGGTCAAAGAAAAGTGAAGATATATGTACAAGTAGGTGTACTACAGCCAATGGAGCTGTCATTCAATGAATAGTGTGGAGCACTACTGAAGATTCAGTAGTACTATAGCCATGTGTATTTGTGCATGTGTGTAGGTGCGCTCTCTTCTCTCTCTCTCTCTCTCTCTCTCTCTCTCTCTCTCTCTCTCTCTCTCTCTCTCTCTCTCTCTCTCTCTCTCTCTCTCTCTCTCTCTCTCTCTCTCTCTCCTCTCTCTCTCTCTCTCTCTCTCTCTCTCTCTCTCTCTTCTCTCTCTCTCCCCCCCCCTCCCTCCAGGTGTACAGAACCAGTTTCCAATTAAGAAATACTAGATGTTATCAGTTTGGTATGATTTGTATTTCAGTTTCTTCCAAACTATCACCGAATAGAGCCTTAGATGAATACCTGTCATCAACTCTGCCTTCCACATTTGAAACTAAAGACCCATCATTAGTTGTGATTACATTACTAAGAGTACTTCATGGTATTAATAGACACTGGCACTGTCTCTATGAGGTAAGTTTAACTATAGCCATCAGGGGTGAACAAATCATTTTGTGAACTGGTGGTCCCCGGACCAGTGCCTTAAAAAATCTAGTGGTCCTGCTGAAAGAATTAGTGGTCCCAGGTCGCGCTAATGTGAAACATTAATTCTTGCCTATGAATCTGTGTATTCAAAGGACTTTTTAACATGGTTATTAACAGTAAGGTACTGGTCCGACGGACCAGACAAGGTAAAATTTGTGTGGTCCGCCCAAAAAAAACGCTAGTCCTGGACCCAGGACCAGTGGATTTGTTCACCCCTGGCCATACTTCTCTTTAAAAAATCAGTTTACCTGATAACGAATGGATTTCTGTACTATTGTGTGTGTGTGTGTGTGTGTGTGTGTGTGTGTGTGTGTGTGTGTGTGTGTGTGTGTGTATATGTGTGTGTGTGTGTGTGTGTGTGTGTGTGTGTGTGTGTGTGTGTGTGTGTGTGTGCGCGCGCGTGTCTGTGTGTGTGTGTCTGCATAGAAAAAAGAAAAGCACAGAGAAATTCCCATCACAAAATTTGTGCACACATTTTAATGTGCACCACCACATTATCTTTCATGGTTATCATCAATCTTCAGGGTGATTCAGTACATAACATGTAATGTTGGTCTATTGTCTATAGGATGCAGAACCACACACTGTTCTATCAACTCATGAATTTACCAATAGTAAACTGACAGCAAAAGCCACAAGACAACTACAAGATCCCTTAGTTATTATGACTGGTAATTTACCTTCCTGGCTAGGAGACATAGCCAAACACTGGTGAGTTGCAAGTGTAATACAGTAATTACACACACATTGTCTTTAAGATTCCACTGTGTGTGATAAAAAAGGAAGATAACACTGTAGAAGTAAAGATTAGTTACATGTATGTTTGAATTTTTAACATGTACTTAGTAATAATGTTATTATTATGAGAATGCCAAAATTCATTCAGCTACTTCACCGTAAAACTGTTTAATGGCAGCTAAATATACAACAGATTATAAGATTATCACACCAGACAAACAGTCAATCATGCATACACTAGCAGGAAATAGAGCTCTAGTGAATACATATGCTCTATGCAGACTCCTTCTCCACTTTATACCTCCATGGCATAAATGAGTTTGATAATCTCCCAGAAGATAAGAGATAAAGGAACTGTAAGTGATCTCTTGTCAATTATAAGATTAGGGGTGTTTTAATTTAGATAAGAGATGAAGAATGGACAAGATGTCTTTATTAGCTCCGCTGTCAGCGAAAGCTGAAAGCGTAGCTTTAGGTATAGGTGGGTATTGAGGTATAGAGAGTAGAGTGAATCATAGGTGTCCGTCAAACTTTTATATTTTTACTATTTACTCTGAAAGTGACAGTCGGAATTCTTCGATATTTGGTGTGCATGTTCCCTGGGGGGAGGCTATTCAGATTTGTTCATGCCAAGTTGATCTGTGCCATTTTCAATTTTTTATGATTTTTTTTCATAAAATGTCATTTTCATCAACTCCTTGAAAACCTCTTATTAGATTGCTTTGATATCTGGCGTGTTGATGCGCAGGGGGTAGCTTACTCAGATTTGTTAATTTCAAGTCAGCACATCCTCATTTTTATTTTTTATGATTTTTTTTTTGTAATTTGAAAAAAAAATGAATATGTTAATGAGCATAATGACCGACGCCATATTGGAAATCAGTCGACGAGACTTTAAGTAAACTGCCACTTTTCAAAAGACACTATTGACGTCAAACAAGCAATGTAATTTGTGCTATAGTCATAATTCTACGCATTGGGCGCCCAAATGACAAGCGTTTGTTCGAAACAGGGTTGTAAACTTCAAATCCAATTCTGCACCCTTCTACATAATCAGCCAGTCCGCAACATCCTCATTTGCATACTCTATCCTGATTCGACCAGAAGCTGAAGGTGATCTCATTTGACCGAGCGATTTTCCACAGCAAGTATCTTGAGTATCAACACAGGACGTTCTTGGTACTCACTAAAATCACACTTCAGACCCACTATAAAAGTGTGATGTTTTCAGATAACATGTAACTTGTGGTTAATTCTATATTGTCGTGCAATTTGGAATGACAGTGAACCAGAATTCAGACAACTTGCGTATTACGAAGGGCATGCCAGGCATGCGGTTGAAGTTATGGCCGACAGTTCACATGTAAAGTTAAACGACATGAACGTGTCTTGCCTTTCCAAAATGCAAATATTTGGCAAGTAAAAATAATTAAAATAATTACAACTTTAATTTGGCTTCAGACTTTGCATTATGTTTTGCGTATCTTTCCCCGTTTTACATGTAAATCCGAAAAGGTTCTCTCTCATCATGTCATCAGTGTCAGTGATCATACCGCGCGGGGCTGCTTTGAGTACGAGCGAAGTGAGGCATGTTGAGGTATTTTGTTGAGAATTATAAATATTGCGAAATGTCAAGTATAAGGTTTAAATACAATGGAATGATGAAAAAAATGGCAGAGTCTGCTGACAGGCGCCGGTCACAAGAAACACTGTGAATTAAAATATCAGACGATGTATGTATTAATCGCCGACAATCCACTCGTATGCACGAGGGACTAACCCGGAAGCAAGTCGTTGTCAGCCATACGTTACAGTGGTAACATCGTCCGAGAAATCGCTGCGTTCAGAGTGTCATTATTCACAGAATTGTTGTTTTCGAGTGAAAACCCGTCTTGAATTGTATAACTCTAACAAATGAAAACATGTCAAGTTATATTTTGAAAGTTGTATCGCTAGTTTGAGACGATTTTCTCACGTACTATAGTACTATCGAGGCTTACTTGGAAGTAGTAGGACCTTACTCCAGTTCATCGGGAAGTTTAGCCAGTCCGATAATTCTTTCTGGTTTAGTTTACAACACTTTTGATCACGCAGATTTTGTTGTTGTGATGAAAAGAAATAAAAAAAAAGATCATTTCAACCATTTCGTTGTGTTTTCTTTGTGAAAGGTAACCGAACATGAACGAGTGTTACCACTGTAACGTATGGCTGAGAATGACTCTCTTCCGGGTACTTGAGATTGTCGCCGTACGGAAACTAAGATGGCGATTAATACATTTCTTCCCTATATATATCTACCACAACTAGTACAAGTTGAATGTTGTTGACTTTGTAAATTTGTTAGAAAATTGAAATTCAAATTGCCTCAAAATTATTTTAGATCCCTAGTTTATTTCATTCATCATTAAAATTTTCCAGGGTTACAGCTGTAAGACACTGGAATTATTTATAGCCAACCTCAAAATCCTCTTTTTTTCTTTTTCTTGTGTGCATTTCCCAGTCATTTTTTTCTGAGATTTTGTGCAATTTTTCATAACAGTAGATTTTTGTTATAAAATGGTGACTATGGTATAAAAGTACAATACATTACCAACTTCTGTGTAAAATGTGTTTTATAGTGAGACATCATATGAAACCACTAACCACTTTATTGCATCGCTAAAACAAAACTGCATAGTGAAGAGCTGATGACATGAACCACTTCTACATGTCACCAAAATAAAAAATTAAATTAAAAAAACAAACAGCGGAGCTATTCTGACCGATAGGTCGCTTGTTTAGTCAATAAAGAGAGAATTACATACAGCTGAAAGAGAGAAAAGTAGACAGGGAAAGAAGAAGAAAAGTTTTATATCACTACAAAACTCTTTGCAAATGATTTATCTTTTTATCTTGCAGTCCATTCCTTCTTCCTTTTGACAGTCGGCAGCTACTTTTTTATGTGACTGCTTTTGATAGAGACCGAGCTATGCAGAGATTACAAGACAATACCATAGACATGAGTTCAGCAGAAACAGCAGAACGTGTTGCACCAAGACTGGATAGAAGGAAGGTAAGTAACTATTCAGATATAAAGAAATGATGTCCAGAATTAAAGGAAGGTAAGTAACTATTCAGATGTAAAGAAATGATGTCCAGAATTAAAGGAAGGTAAGTAACTATTCAGATGTAAAGAAATGATGTCCAGAATTAAAGGAAGGTAAGTAACGATTCAGATATAAAGAAATGATGTCCAGGGTTAAAGGAAGGTAAGTAACTATTCAGATGTAAAGAAATGATGTCCAGGGTTAAAGGAAGGTAAGTAACTATTCAGATGTAAAGAAATGATGTCCAGGGTTAAAGGAAGGTAAGTAACTATTCAGATGTAAAGAAATGATGTCCAGGGTTAAAGGAAGGTAAGTAACTATTCAGATGTAAAGAAATGATGTCCAGGGTTAAAGGAAGGTAAGTAACTATTCAGATGTAAAGAAATGATGTCCAGGGTTAAAGGAAGGTAAGTAACTATTCAGATGTAAAGAAATGATGTCCAGGGTTAAAAATCCCAGCAAAAGGCAAGGTGAAATTTTTAGAATTATAGTAAAAGTTGGTAATGTTTTAGACATTACTTTCAGTATATAACACTACTTTACAAATGTGAACATTTTGACAGTAATGCGTAGACAGGAATCAGTGCATTCATGGAGTTATTGATTGGTTTGGTAAAGTTGTTAAAAAAATAAACATAAGTTTATATGACCTTGTCATGGCAGTAGTAACAACCAAACAACTACTAGTATGTCTTGTTGAAAGAGTACTGTCAACAAATAAAGCCACCATGAGTAAAAGATGTCATATGTAGAATACTGTAGTTGTGCACAGATGTGATTCAATGACATTGGTGCTACTATTTGTCTATGACTTCATATGTTCACTTAGACAAGAGTGTAAGTGAACGTCAACATAATCAGTTGTACTGCAACTCTAATGGCATTATTTTTATTGTTCACAGCGGACTGTATCAAGGGAGGATATACTAAAACAAGCAGAAACAGTGATGGAAGAACTTGCTAGTTCCAAATCAGTTTTAGAAATACAGTATGAGAATGAGGTATGTCTATGATTTGTATAACCTACTGGTGTAGTCACATCTACTAAAGTCTATAATTTGTATTACCTACTGGTGTAGTCACATCTACTAAAGTCTATGATTTGTATAACCTACTGGTGTAGTCACATCTACTAAATTCTATGATTTGTATAACCTACTGGTGTAGTCACATCTACTAAATTCTATGATTTGTATAACCTACTGGTGTAGTCACATCTACTAAATTCTATGATTTGTATAACCTACTGGTGTAGTCACATCTACTAAAGTCTATGATTTGTATAACCTACTGGTGTAGTCACATCTACTAAATTCTATAATTTGTATAACCTACTGGTGTAGTCACATCTACTAAAGTCTATAATTTGTATTACCTACTGGTGTAGTCACATCTACTAAATTCTATGATTTGTATAACCTACTGGTGTAGTCACATCTACTAAAGTCTATAATTTGTATTACCTACTGGTGTAGTCACATCTACTAAATTCTATGATTTGTATAACCTACTGGCGTAGTCACATCTACTAAAGTCTATGATTTGTATAACCTACTGATGTAGTCACATCTACTAAATTCTATGATTTGTATAACCTACTGGTGTAGTCACATCTACTAAATTCTATGATTTGTATAACCTACTGGTGTAGTCACATCTACTAAAGTCTATGATTTGTATAACCTACTGGTGTAGTCACATCTACTAAAGTCTATAATTTGTATAACCTACTGGTGTAGTCACATCTACTAAAGTCTATAATTTGTATAACCTACTGGTGTAGTCACATCTACTAAAGTCTATAATTTGTATAACCTACTGGTGTAGTCACATCTACTAAAGTCTATAATTTGTATAACCTACTGGTGTAGTCACATCTACTAAATTCTATGATTTGTATAACCTACTGGTGTAGTCACATCTACTAAATTCTATGATTTGTATTACCTACTGGTGTAGTCACATCTACTAAAGTCTATAATTTGTATAACCTACTGGTGTAGTCACATCTACTAAAGTCTATGATTTGTATAACCTACTGGTGTAGTCACATCTACTAAATTCTATAATTTGTATAACCTACTGGTGTAGTCACATCTACTAAAGTCTATGATTTGTATAACCTACTGGTGTAGTCACATCTACTAAATTCTATGATTTGTATTACCTACTGGCGTAGTCACATCTACTAAAGTCTATAATTTGTATAACCTACTGGTGTAGTCACATCTACTAAATTCTATGATTTGTATAACCTACTGGTGTAGTCACATCTACTAAAGTCTATGATTTGTATTACCTACTGGTGTAGTCACATCTACTAAATTCTATGATTTGTATAACCTACTGGTGTAGTCACATCTACTAAATTCTATGATTTGTATAACCTACTGGTGTAGTCACATCTACTAAAGTCTATGATTTGTATTACCTACTGGTGTAGTCACATCTACTAAATTCTATGATTTGTATAACCTACTGGTGTAGTCACATCTACTAAAGTCTATAATTTGTATAACCTACTGGTGTAGTCACATCTACTAAAGTCTATGATTTGTATAACCTACTGGTGTAGTCACATCTACTAAAGTCTATAATTTGTATAACCTACTGGTGTAGTCACATCTACTAAAGTCTATGATTTGTATAACCTACTGGTGTAGTCACATCTACTAAATTCTATGATTTGTATAACCTACTGGTGTAGTCACATCTACTAAATTCTATGATTTGTATAACCTACTGGTGTAGTCACATCTACTAAAGTCTATGATTTGTATAACCTACTGGTGTAGTCACATCTACTAAATTCTATAATTTGTATAACCTACTGGTGTAGTCACATCTACTAAATTCTATGATTTGTATAACCTACTGGTGTAGTCACATCTACTAAATTCTATGATTTGTATAACCTACTGGTGTAGTCACATCTACTAAAGTCTATGATTTGTATAACCTACTGGTGTAGTCGCATCTACTAAAGTCTATGATTTGTATAACCTACTGGTGTAGTCACATCTACTAAATTCTATGATTTGTATAACCTACTGGTGTAGTCACATCTACTAAAGTCTATGATTTGTATAACCTACTGGTGTAGTCACATCTACTAAAGTCTATAATTTGTATAACCTACTGGTGTAGTCACATCTACTAAAGTCTATGATTTGTATAACCTACTGGTGTAGTCACATCTACTAAAGTCTATAATTTGTATAACCTACTGGTGTAGTCACATCTACTAAAGTCTATGATTTGTATAACCTACTGGTGTAGTCACATCTACTAAAGTCTATAATTTGTATAACCTACTGGTGTAGTCACATCTACTAAAGTCTATGATTTGTATAACCTACTGGTGTAGTCACATCTACTAAAGTCTATAATTTGTATAACCTACTGGTGTAGTCACATCTACTAAAGTCTATGATTTGTATAACCTACTGGTGTAGTCACATCTACTAAAGTCTATAATTTGTATAACCTACTGGTGTAGTCACATCTACTAAAGTCTATAATTTGTATTACCTACTGGTGTAGTCACATCTACTAAAGTCTATAATTTGTATAACCTACTGGTGTAGTCACATCTACTAAAGTCTATGATTTATATAACCTACTGGTGTAGTCACATCTACTAAAGTCTATAATTTGTATAACCTACTGGTGTAGTCACATCTACTAAAGTCTATGATTTATATAACCTACTGGTGTAGTCACATCTACTAAAGTCTATAATTTGTATAACCTACTGGTGTAGTCGCATCTACTAAATTCTATAATTTGTATAACCTACTGGTGTAGTCACATCTACTAAATTCTATGATTTGTATAACCTACTGGTGTAGTCACATCTACTAAAGTCTATGATTTGTATAACCTACTGGTGTAGTCACATCTACTAAATTCTATGATTTGTATAACCTACTGGTGTAGTCACATCTACTAAAGTCTATGATTTGTATAACCTACTGGTGTAGTCACATCTACTAAATTCTATGATTTGTATAACCTACTGGTGTAGTCACATCTACTAAATTCTATGATTTGTATTACCTACTGGTGTAGTCACATCTACTAAAGTCTATGATTTGTATAACCTACTGGTGTAGTCACATCTACTAAAGTCTATGATTTGTATAACCTACTGGTGTAGTCACATCTACTAAATTCTATGATTTGTATTACCTACTGGTGTAGTCACATCTACTAAAGTCTATAATTTGTATAACCTACTGGTGTAGTCACATCTACTAAAGTCTATGATTTGTATAACCTACTGGTGTAGTCACATCTACTAAATTCTATGATTTGTATAACCTACTGGTGTAGTCACATCTACTAAAGTCTATGATTTGTATAACCTACTGGTGTAGTCACATCTACTAAAGTCTATGATTTGTATAACCTACTGGTGTAGTCACATCTACTAAATTCTATGATTTGTATAACCTATTGATGTAGTCACATCTACTAAAGTCTATGATTTGTATAACCTACTGGTGTAGTCACATCTACTAAATTCTATGATTTGTATAACCTACTGATGTAGTCACATCTACTAAATTCTATGATTTGTATAACCTACTGATGTAGTCACATCTACTAAAGTCTATGATTTGTATAACCTACTGGTGTAGTCACATCTACTAAAGTCTATGATTTGTATAACCTACTGGTGTAGTCACATCTACTAAAGTCTATAATTTGTATAACCTACTGGTGTAGTCACATCTACTAAATTCTATGATTTGTATAACCTACTGGTGTAGTCACATCTACTAAATTCTATGATTTGTATAACCTACTGGTGTAGTCACATCTACTAAAGTCTATAATTTGTATTACCTACTGGTGTAGTCACATCTACTAAATTCTATGATTTGTATAACCTACTGGCGTAGTCACATCTACTAAAGTCTATGATTTGTATAACCTACTGATGTAGTCACATCTACTAAATTCTATGATTTGTATAACCTACTGGTGTAGTCACATCTACTAAATTCTATGATTTGTATAACCTACTGGTGTAGTCACATCTACTAAAGTCTATGATTTGTATAACCTACTGGTGTAGTCACATCTACTAAAGTCTATAATTTGTATAACCTACTGGTGTAGTCACATCTACTAAAGTCTATAATTTGTATAACCTACTGGTGTAGTCACATCTACTAAAGTCTATAATTTGTATAACCTACTGGTGTAGTCACATCTACTAAAGTCTATGATTTATATAACCTACTGGTGTAGTCACATCTACTAAATTCTATGATTTGTATTACCTACTGGTGTAGTCACATCTACTAAAGTCTATAATTTGTATAACCTACTGGTGTAGTCACATCTACTAAAGTCTATGATTTGTATAACCTACTGGTGTAGTCACATCTACTAAATTCTATAATTTGTATAACCTACTGGTGTAGTCACATCTACTAAAGTCTATGATTTGTATAACCTACTGGTGTAGTCACATCTACTAAATTCTATGATTTGTATTACCTACTGGCGTAGTCACATCTACTAAAGTCTATAATTTGTATAACCTACTGGTGTAGTCACATCTACTAAATTCTAT
>NC_135559.1:23933463-23963463 GCF_964340395.1 Glandiceps talaboti
GTTCTTCCTCCAGATATGCTATTTTTATTCTGTGGATTCTTGAAAGCATGGCCTACACTCTAAGCTTTATTTGGGTCATGACACTACATGTATGTCTACATTTAATGAGTGTTGTAATCCACTCACTGCAGGTACTAAGTAGTGACTAGTTGTCAACAGAGATATTTGATCTAATTTGCAATAATTAACATACAAATTTGTTCAGTACATACATCTAGTACTTTATGCGTTGATGAGAGGCAGGTATTTGTAGGTATAGCTACTCTGAGTTAGGTATATCAAATAACATTGCATTGTCAGGAAATATCCTCTTTGTTAGTCAGATTATATTAATACAACCGTTTAAGTTAAAATCTACTCGACATTTTAAAGTGAATGTAGAAGATTGAACTACATGTATGTGAATGAGGAAAGAAATTTCTATGTTATATATACCAGTAGATGGATTTGCAATGTCTATGTTATAGACACCAGTAGATGGATTTGCAATGTCTATGTTATAGATATCAGTAGATGGATTTACAATGTCTATGTTATAGACACCAGTAGATGGATTTGCAATGTCTATGTTATAGATATCAGTAGATGGATTTACAATGTCTATGTTATAGACACCAGTAGATGGATTTGCAATGTCTATGTTATAGATATCAGTAGATGGATTTACAATGTCTATGTTATATATACCAGTAGATGGATTCGCAATGTCTATGTTATAGATACCAGTAGATGGATTTACAATGTCTGTGTTATAGATACGTGTAGATGGATTTACAATGTCTATGTTATATATACCAGTAGATGGGTTTACAATGTCTATGTTATAGATATCAGTAGATGGATTTACAATGTCTGTGTTATAGATATCAGTAGATGGATTTACAATGTCTGTTATAGATACCAGTAGATGGATTTACAATGTCTATGTTATATATACCAGTAGATGGGTTTACAATGTCTATGTTATATATACCAGTAGATGGATTTACAATGTCTATGTTATAGATATCAGTAGATGGATTTGCATTGTCTATGTTATATATACCAGTAGATGGATTTACAATGTCTGTGTTATAGATACATGTAGATGGATTTACAATGTCTATGTTATAGATATCAGTAGATGGATTTACAATGTCTATGTTATAGATATCAGTAGATGGATTTGCATTGTCTATGTTATAGATACCAGTATATGGATTTACAATGTCTATGTTACAGATACATGTAGATGGATTTGCAATGTCTATGTTATAGATACGTGTAGATGGATTTACAATGTCTATGTTATAGATACATGTAGATGGATTTACAATGTCCATGTTATAGATACCAGTAGATGGATTTACAATGTCTATGTTATAGATACCAGTAGATGGATTTACAATGTCTATGTTATAGATACCAGTAGATGGATTTACAATGTCTATGTTATAGATACCAGTAGATGGATTTACAATGTCTGTGTTATAGATATCAGTAGATGGATTTACAATGTCTATGTTATAGATACCAGTAGATGGATTTACAATGTCTATGTTATACTTATAGATACCAGTAGATGGATTTACAATGTCTGTGTTATAGATATCAGTAGATGGATTTACAATGTCTATGTTATAGATATCAGTAGATGGATTTACAATGTCTATGTTATAGATATCAGTAGATGGATTTACAATGTCTATGTTATAGATATCAGTAGATGGATTTACAATGTCTATGTTATATATACCAGTAGATGGATTTACAATGTCTATGTTACATATACGTGTAGATGGATTTGCAATGTCTATGTTATATATACGTGTAGATGGATTTGCAATGTCTATGTTATATATACGTGTAGATGGATTTGCAATGTCTATGTTATATATACGTGTAGATGGATTTGCAATGTATATGTTATAGATATCAGTAGATGGATTTACAATGTCTATGTTATAGATACCAGTAGATGGATTTACAATGTCTATGTTATAGATACATGTAGATGGATTTACAATGTCTATGTTATAGATACGTGTAGATGGATTTACAATGTCTATGTTATAGATACATGTAGATGGATTTACAATGTCTATGTTATAGATACGTGTAGATGGATTTACAATGTCTATGTTATAGATACATGTAGATGGATTTACAATGTCTATGTTATAGATACGTGTAAATGGATTTACAATGTCTATGTTATATATACCAGTAGATGGATTTGCAATGTCTATGTTATAGATACGTGTAGATGGATTTACAATGTCTATGTTATAGATACCAGTAGATGGATTTACAATGTCTATGTTATAGATACGTGTAGATGGATTTACAATGTCTATGTTATAGATACATGTAGATGGATTTACAATGACTATGTTATAGATACCAGTAGATGGATTTACAATGTCTATGTTATATATACCAGTAGATGGATTTACAATGTCTATGTTATATATACCAGTAGATGGGTTTACAATGTCTATGTTATAGATATCAGTAGATGGATTTACAATGTCTATGTTATAGATACCAGTAGATGGATTTGCAATGTCTATGTTATAGATACATGTAGATGGATTTACAATGTCTATGTTATAGATACCAGTAGATGGATTTGCAATGTCTATGTTATAGATACATGTAGATGGATTTACAATGTCTATGTTATAGATACATGTAGATGGATTTACAATGTCTATGTTATAGATACCAGTAGATGGATTTGCAATGTCTATGTTATAGATACATGTAGATGGATTTACAATGTCTATGTTATAGATACCAGTAGATTGATTTGCAATGTCTATGTTATAGATATCAGTAGATGGATTTACAATGTCTATGTTATAGATATCAGTAGATGGATTTACAATGTCTATGTTATATATACCAGTAGATGGATTTGCAATGTCTATGTTATAGATACATGTAGATGGATTTACAATGTCTATGTTATAGATACATGTAGATGGATTTACAATGTCTATGTTATAGATACATGTAGATGGATTTGCAATGTCTATGTTATAGATACATGTAGATGGATTTACAATGTCTATGTTATCGATACCAGTAGATTGATTTGCAATGTCTATGTTATAGATATCAGTAGATGGATTTACAATGTCTATGTTATAGATACATGTAGATGGATTTGCAATGTATATGTTATAGATACGTGTAGATGGATTTACAATGTCTATGTTATAGATACCAGTAGATTGATTTGCAATGTCTATGTTATAGATATCAGTAGATGGATTTGCAATGTCTATGTTATAGATACATGTAGATGGATTTGCAATGTCTATGTTATAGATACGTGTAGATGGATTTACAATGTCTATGTTATAGATACGTGTAGATGGATTTACAATGTCTATGTTATAGATACATGTAGATGGATTTGCAATGTCTATGTTATAGATACATGTAGATGGATTTGCAATGTCTATGTTATAGATACGTGTAGATGGATTTACAATGTCTATGTTATAGATACCAGTAGATGGATTTACAATGTCTATGTTATAGATACCAGTAGATGGATTTACAATGTCTATGTTATAGATACCAGTAGATGGATTTACAATGTCTATGTTATAGATACCAGTAGATGGATTTACAATGTCTATGTTATAGATACCAGTAGATGGATTTACAATGTCTATGTTATAGATACCAGTAGATGGATTTACAATGTCTATGTTATAGATACCAGTAGATGGATTTACAATGTCTATGTTATAGATACGTGTAGATGGATTTACAATGTCTATGTTATAGATACGTGTAGATGGATTTACAATGTCTATGTTATAGATACGTGTAGATGGATTTACAATGTCTATGTTATAGATACGTGTAGATGGATTTACAATGTCTATGTTATAGATACGTGTAGATGGATTTACAATGTCTATGTTATAGATACCAGTAGATGGATTTACAATGTCTATGTTATAGATATCAGTAGATGGATTTGCAATGTCTATGTTATAGATACGTGTAGATGGATTTACAATGTCTATGTTATAGATACATGTAGATGGATTTACAATGTCTATGTTATAGATACCAGTAGATGGATTTGCAATGTCTATGTTATAGATACCAATAGATGGATTTACAATGTCTATGTTATAGATACCAGTAGATGGATTTACAATGTCTATGTTATAGATACATGTAGATGGATTTACAATGTCTATGTTATAGATACCAGTAGATGGATTTGCAATGTCTATGTTATAGATACCAGTAGATGGATTTGCAATGTCTATGTTATAGATACATGTAGATGGATTTACAATGTCTATGTTATAGATACCAGTAGATGGATTTACAATGTCTATGTTATAGATACCAGTAGATGGATTTACAATGTCTATGTTATAGATACATGTAGATGGATTTACAATGTCTATGTTATAGATACCAGTAGATGGATTTGCAATGTCTATGTTATAGATACCAGTAGATGGATTTACAATGTCTATGTTATAGATACATGTAGATGGATTTACAATGTCTATGTTATAGATACCAGTAGATGGATTTACAATGTCTATGTTATAGATACCAGTAGATGGATTTGCAATGTCTATGTTATAGATACCAGTAGATGGATTTGCAATGTCTATGTTATAGATATCAGTAGATTGATTTACAATGTCTATGTTATAGATACGTGTAGATGGATTTACAATGTCTATGTTATAGATATCAGTAGATTGATTTACAATGTCTATGTTATAGATACATGTAGATGGATTTACAATGTCTATGTTATAGATATCAGTAGATGGATTTACAATGTCTATGTTATAGATATCAGTAGATGGATTTACAATGTCTATGTTATAGATACGTGTAGATGGATTTACAATGTCTATGTTATAGATATCAGTAGATGGATTTACAATGTCTATGTTATAGATATCAGTAGATGGATTTACAATGTCTATGTTATAGATACGTGTAGATGGATTTACAATGTCTATGTTATATATACCAGTAGATGGATTTACAATGTCTATGTTATAGATATCAGTAGATGGATTTACAATGTCTATGTTATAGATACCAGTAGATGGATTTACAATGTCTATGTTATAGATACCAGTAGATGGATTTACAATGTCTATGTTATAGATATCAGTAGATGGATTCACAATGTCTATGTTATAGATACGTGTAGATGGATTTACAATGTCTATGTTATAGATATCAGTAGATGGATTTACAATGTCTATGTTATAGATATCAGTAGATGGATTTACAATGTCTATGTTATAGATACGTGTAGATGGATTTACAATGTCTATGTTATATATACCAGTAGATGGATTTACAATGTCTATGTTATAGATATCAGTAGATGGATTTACAATGTCTAAGTTATAGATATCAGTAGATGGATTTACAATGTCTATGTTATATATACCAGTAGATGGATTTGCAATGTCTATGTTATATATACCAGTAGATGGATTTACAATGTCTATGTTATAGATATCAGTAGATGGATTTACAATGTCTATGTTATAGATACCAGTAGATGGATTTGCAATGTCTATGTTATAGATACATGTAGATGGATTTACAATGTCTATGTTATAGATACCAGTAGATGGATTTACAATGTCTATGTTATAGATACGTGTAGATTGATTTGCAATGTCTATGTTATAGATACGTGTAGATGGATTTACAATGTCTATGTTATAGATACGTGTAGATGGATTTACAATGTCTATGTTATAGATACGTGTAGATGGATTTACAATGTCTATGTTATAGATACGTGTAGATGGATTTGCAATGTCTATGTTATAGATACGTGTAGATGGATTTACAATGTCTATGTTATAGATACATGTAGATGGATTTACAATGTCTATGTTATAGATACGTGTAGATTGATTTACAATGTCTATGTTATAGATACGTGTAGATGGATTTACAATGTCTATGTTATAGATACGTGTAGATTGATTTACAATGTCTATGTTATAGATACGTGTAGATTGATTTACAATGTCTATGTTATAGATACGTGTAGATGGATTTACAATGTCTATGTTATAGATACGTGTAGATGGATTTACAATGTCTATGTTATAGATACATGTAGATGGATTTACAATGTCTATGTTATAGATATCAGTAGATGGATTTACAATGTCTATGTTATAGATATCAGTAGATGGATTTACAATGTCTATGTTATAGATATCAGTAGATGGATTTACAATGTCTATGTTATATATACCAGTAGATGGATTTACAATGTCTATGTTATAGATATCAGTAGATGGATTTACAATGTCTATGTTATAGATATCAGTAGATGGATTTACAATGTCTATGTTATAGATATCAGTAGATGGATTTACAATGTCTATGTTATATATACCAGTAGATGGATTTACAATGTCTATGTTATAGATACATGTAGATGGATTTACAATGTCTATGTTATAGATATCAGTAGATTGATTTACAATGTCTATGTTATAGATACGTGTAGATGGATTTACAATGTCTATGTTATATATACCAGTAGATGGATTTACAATGTCTATGTTATAGATACATGTAGATAGATTTACAATGTCTATGTTATATATACCAGTAGATTGATTTACAATGTCTATGTTATAGATACGTGTAGATAGATTTACAATGTCTATGTTATAGATACATGCAGGCCACCAATTGTTAGCCACTAATTTCTTTTAAATCATGTCTCCATTCAGTCACATAGAAGTGAAGTCTTTGACAGGGTTGAAGGGATGGGAGATGGGCAGTGGTGTGGCAAAGGCTTGTTACAGTTAACCATAATTTTGTCATCGTAGTATCTAAGAACACAAAACAAAGTTCATTCTTAGAAGGACTATTCTAAGAAAACAAAAATTTAATTCTTAGAAGGACTATTCTAAGAACACAAAACAAAGTTCATTCTTAGAAGGACTATTCTAAGAACACAAAGCAAAGTTAATTCTTAGAAGGACTATTCTAAGAACACAAAACAAAGTTTATATTCTTAGAATTGAATGACTACTGAGCCCCAAGTATGAAACTATATGTTAGGACTTTAAGTACTCTTTTCCAGTTGGAAGAGCTTATAGGTATTATGCAAATTAGGTCTAAAAATTGAATAGTTTGTGAGTATATAAGGATGGAGTCACTTACAGGAATGATGGTGGTTGCTGGCATGGCAGGTATTGTCAATGTAAGGAGAAAAGAACTTAGGGAATTGACTCTCATTACAATGATAAATTGAGGTCCTTGTAACATGACAGGTGTTAAATCGAAGTGTTGGTTGCTAAGGTTGTCACTTGGCAAGGTGTTGAAAGGATGAAAAGATAGATTACTGTGTCTTAATATGGAGCTAAAAGAGTGAGACATGTCTCAAGACACTATCGTTACTTGTAGTAAACACCTATGCACATTATACTCAATGGATAGCAATCAGATATACATGTAGTTCTCAAACTTCAAAGATTTCAACACTTCTATGACACTTAAGTGTAATTCCATTCATCTGAAACAGAATGCATCACATTTAAGTGTGCCAATTTCATGACACAAGAAATGTATTAATTTACCAGTGGCAGAGATAACAACTTGTATGCAAAATTTATGTCCAAAGTGTATTTGAATCAGCTCAGTGGTTTTAATACTTTACATATAATGTAGTTAGCCCTGTAAAATAAGATGAGGATTTAAAAAAAAAGTTATTATGACATAGAAGTTCTAAAAGCAGTGTTCATTATATCTACACAGTATAAATATGAAACCAGCATATCAAATTTTCAAGGTCAATGAAAGTAATTAATATTCCATATAAAGATATATTTCACCTCATTATTGAAGAATTGAAGTGAAATTCAATGTCATTCAAAATAAGTTGCAACCTAGATGTGCTTACTGTTGCATACACAACATGATGTATTTGTCAAAATATATTGAATCAGATAATATTTTGTCTCTTTTGAGGTATTTATCAAATACTTATACTTCTAATATTTAGAGTAAATCAAACATTTTGCAGTAATCATGATCAAATAAATTAGTAATTTAAAAGTAAAATTGATTCCTAAGTTGGTGATCCGTAGGTAGGGACCCTGTGAATCCATTGGATCCTTGTAGGGACCCTATGAATCCATTGAATCCTTAGGTAGGGACCCTGTGAATCCATTGGATCCTTAGGTAGGGACCCTGTGAATCCATTGGATCCTTGTAGGGACCCTATGAATCCATTGGATCCTTAGGTAGGGACCCTGTGTGTGTGAATCCATTGGATCCTTAGGTAGGGACCCTATGAATCCATTGAATCCTTAGGTAGGGACCCTGTGTGTGAATCCATTGGATCCTTGTAGGGACCCTATGAATCCATTGAATCCTTAGGTAGGGACCCTATGAATCCATTGAATCCTTAGGTAGGGACCCTGTGAATCCATTGTATCCTTGTAGGGACCCTATGAATCCATTGAATCCTTAGGTAGGGACCCTATGAATCCATTGGATCCTTGTAGGGACCCTATGAATCTATTGAATCCTTAGGTAGGGACCCTATGAATCCATTGGATCCTTAGGTAGGGACCCTGTGTGTGAATCCATTGGATCCTTGTAGGGACCCTAGGATTCCATTGGATCCTTAGGTAGGGACCCTGTGTGTGAATCCATTGGATCCTTAGGTAGGGACCCTATGAATCCATTGAATCCTTAGGTAGGGACCCTATGAATCCATTGGATCCTTGTAGGGACCCTATGAATCCACTGAATCCTTAGGTAGGGACCCTGTGAATCCATTGGATCCTTAGGTAGGGAACCTGTGAATCCATTGGATCCTTAGGTAGGGACCCTATGAATCCATTGGATCCTTAGGTAGGGACCCTATGAATCCATTGGGTCCCTAGGTAGGGACCCTATGAATCCATTGGATCCTTAGGTAGGGACCCTATGAATCCATTGGATCCTTAGGTAGGGACGCTGTGAATCCATTGGGTCCCTAGGTAGGGACCCTGTGAATCCATTGGATCCTTAGGTAGGGAACCTGTGAATCAATTGGATCCTTAGGTAGGGACCCTATGAATCCATTGGATCCTTAGGTAGGGACCCTGTGAATCCATTGGATCCTTAGGTAGGGACCCTATGAATCCATTGGGTCCCTAGGTAGGGACCCTGTGAATCCATTGGATCCTTAGGTAGGGACACTGTGAATCCATTGAATCCTTAGGTAGGGACCCTGTGAATCCATTGGATCCTTAGGTAAGGACGCTGTGAATCCATTGGGTCCCTAGGTAGGGACGCTGTGAATCCATTGGGTCCCTAGGTAGGTACCCTATGAATCCATTGGATCATTAGGTAGGGACCCTGTGAATCCATTGGGTCCCTAGGTAGGTACCCTATGAATCCATTGGATCATTAGGTAGGGACCCTGTGAATCCATTGGATCCCTAGTTAGGGACCCTGTGAATCCATTGGATCCCTAGGTAGGGACCCTGGGAATCCATTGGATCCTTAGGTAGGGACCCTGTGAATCCATAGGGGTCCCTAGGTAGGTACATGTACCCTGTGAATCCATTGATTCTCAGGTAGGGAACCTGTGAGTTTTTGAGTGGTACACAGTGCTATTTTCATGCAATGACTCAGAGCATGTGTCCATATGCATGGAACAAATCGAATCAATTAGTGTATTATGAGACCAACAAAAATATTATGGTGCTCCATGTCCTGATATGCCTTCTTGAAGTTTTCCATGGGTATTCTACTAACTACTAGTAAATTTTATTTGAGATGAAATATGTTTACTTTGTTGTTAAATGCTCTGTTCAAAAGGTGACGTGAGTGAGTGAGCTAAAATATGCCATCACGACGGTATACTATTACAGTGCTCTTGTCGGCAAATTATAAAAATCAGATAAATAAAAGTCATTGACTGTGAAAACCCCAAAAATTACAAGTGTTTATGTATATTGAGTCTAGTGGTTTTCATTTGTGTTGCCTATTTAAAATGTATCAGGGACATAATTTGGAAACTTCAAACAAATAATATTTTAGCACAACTGAACTGATAAGGTTCAGTAGTGCTATAGGCATCGCTGAGAGTCTGTCTGTGTGTGTGTAAACAACTTAAAGTCAAAAACTGCTGGACTGATTGCTTTGCCGATATTTGGTAGTCATGTTAATTTTGGTGTCTAGTTGGGAAATTGTTCAAATGAAAATGATCATGTCAGAGATTTGGTCAAAAAACATAAACTCCAAAACTACTGGGCAGATTGGCCTGAAATCTGGTGGGAACGTTTGTAGGGGTAAGTGAATTAAGATCTGTTCATGACATGATGATTCCATCACTAATATGCAAATTAGGGCTAAAATATGTCTTTTTGGTCAAAAATCTTTAATTCCAAAACTACTGGCTGAAATTTAATGGGGATGCATCTGGGGGAGTCTAGATCAAGAAATATTAAGCATATAATGATCTCATCAGAAATATGCAAATTAGGTTTTTAAAAAAGTGAATTTTGGTCAAAAAGACTGAAATTTGGTGAGATGTTTCTAGAAGTGTTATTCTGCAAATTTTCTTCAAAAATTTTGACACAATTGGCCCTAGCAACCATGACCACGCCCTTAGCAAAAACCAAATGGCAGTATATTTTGGTCAAATAACAATATCATCTGGTAGGTAAGTGAGTAAAAATTCAAAAAATGTTTGCAAATATTCCTAGTGATTGCATTTTTTGCAAAGATAACAACATGGTTGGATACGATAGGCAACTGGATAGTCATTCAGCAAATGAACTTCTATAGATACCTAGCATGGATCAGCATGTGGGTAAACATTTTTAAAAACTATACAGTTGAGCTATAACGCCATTGGTGCTATTTTTAGCTCCGCTGTCAGCGAAAGCTGAAAGCGTAGCTTTAGGTATAGGTGGGTATTGAGGTATAGAGAGTAGAGTGAATCATAGGTGTCCGTCAAACTTTTATATTTTTACTATCTACTCCGGAAGTGACAGTCGGAATTCTTCGATATTTGGTGTGCATGTTCCCTGGGGGGAGGCTATTCAGATTTGTTCATGCCAAGTTGATCTGTGCCATTTTCAATTTTTTATGATTTTTTTTCATAAAATGTCATTTTCATCAACTCCTTGAAAACCTCTTATTAGATTGCTTTGATATCTGGCGTGTTGATGCGCAGGGGGTAGCTTACTCAGATTTGTTAATTTCAAGTCAGCACATCCTCATTTTTATTTTTTATGATTTTTTTTTTGTAATTTGAAAAAAAAATGAATATGTTAATGAGCATAATGACCGACGCCATATTGGAAATCAGTCGACGAGACTTTAAGTAAACTGCCACTTTTCAAAAGACACTATTGACGTCAAACAAACGATGTAATATGTGCTATAGTCATAATTCTACGCATTGGGCGCCCAAATGACAAGCGTTTGTTCGAAACAGGGTTGTAAACTTCAAATCAGTCCGCAACATCCTCATTTGCATACTCTATCCTGATTCGACCAGAAGCTGAAGGTGACCTCATTTGACCGAGCGATTTTCCACAGCAAGCATCTTGAGTATCAACACAGGACGTTCTTGGTACTCACTAAAATCACACTTCAGACCCACTATAAAAGTGTGATGTTTTCAGATAACATGTAACTTGTGGTTAATTCTATATTGTCGTGCAATTTGGAATGACAGTGAACCAGAATTCAGACAACTTGCGTAAGGAAGGGCA
This sequence comes from Glandiceps talaboti, assembly GCF_964340395.1. Lineage (NCBI taxonomy): Eukaryota > Metazoa > Hemichordata > Enteropneusta > Spengelidae > Glandiceps > Glandiceps talaboti. The sequence goes on from NC_135559.1 coordinate 23,945,217, forward strand.
TGCCAGACATGCGGTTGAAGTTATGGCCGACAGTTCACATGTAAAGTTAAACGACATGAACGTGTCTTGCCTTTCCAAAATGCAAATATTTGGCAAGTAAAAATAATTAAAATAATTACAACTTTAATTTGGCTTTAGACTTTGCATTATGTTTTGCGTATCTTTCCCCGTTTTACATGTAAATCCGAAAAGGTTCTCTCTCATCATGTCATCAGTGTCAGTGATCATACGTATATACCGCGCGGGGCTGCTTTGAGTACGAGCGAAGTGAGGCATGTTGAGGTATTTTGTTGAGAATTATAAATATTGCGAAATGTCAAGTACAAGGTTTAAATACAATGGAATGATGAAAAAAATGGCAGAGTCTGCTGACAGGCGCCGGTCACAAGAAACACTGTGAATTAAAATATCAGACGATGTATGTGTTAATCGCCGACAATCCACCCGTATGCACGAGGGACTAACCCGGAAGCAAGTCGTTGTCAGCCATACGTTACAGTGGTAACATCGTCCGAGAAATCGCTGCGTTCAGAGTGTCATTATTCACAGAATTGTTGTTTTCGAGTGAAAACCCGTCTTGAATTGTATAACTCTAACAAATGAAGACATGTCAAGTTATATTTTGAAAGTTGTATCGCTAGTTTGAGACGATTTTCTCACGTACTATAGTACTATCGAGGCTTACTTGGAAGTAGTAGGACCTTACTCCAGTTCATCGGGAAGTTTAGCCAGTCCGATAATTCTTTCTGGTTTAGTTTACAACACTTTTGATCAATCACGCAGATTTTGTTGTTGTGATGAAAAGAAATAAAAAAAAAGATCATTTCAAGCATTTCGTTGTGTTTTCTTTGTGAAAGGTAACCGAACATGAACGAGTGTTACCACTGTAACGTATGGCTGAGAATGACTCTCTTCCGGGTACTTAACTTGAGATTGTCGCCGTACGGAAACTAAGATGGCGATTAATACATTTCTTCCCTATATATATCTACCACAACTAGTACAAGTTGAATGTTATTGACTTTGTAAATTTGTTAGAAAATTGAAATTCAAATTGCCTCAAAATTATTTTAGATCCCTAGTTTATTTCATTCATCATTAAAATTTTCCAGGGTTACAGCTGTAAGACACTGGAATTATTTATAGCCAACCTCAAAATCCTCTTTTTTTCTTTTTCTTGTGTGCATTTCCCAGTCATTTTTTTCTGAGATTTTGTGCAATTTTTCATAACAGTAGATTTTTGTTATAAAATGGTGACTATGGTATAAAAGTACAATACATTACCAACTTCTGTGTAAAATGTGTTTTATAGTGAGACATCATATGAAACCACTAACCACTTTATTGCATCACTAAAACAAAACTGCATAGTGAAGACCTGAACCACTTCTACATGTCACCAAAATAAAAAATTAAATTAAAAAAAAAAACAGCGGAGCTATTCTGACCGATAGGTCGCTTGTTTAAAGTTCTAAAACTAGAATATGTTTAATGAACATGTCGTCTAACGTAATAGCAATAGTGAACGTGAATATCTTGAATCATCTGTAATGTCATGATTTTGACTCAGAAACTATGGTATGATATACAGTATGCCCTGCCAACATTGTATATGTTTGATTCATGAATAAATGTTTTATTGCATCCAAATTTGCATATGGCTTCAAACACCATACTTTCATGTGTAGTAATCCCATGAAACATTAATAGTAAAACATAATCTGTCCATTACCTTGGGTGTCTAGTTGGGAAATTGTTCAAATGATCGCATCACAGGTGTGTGATTTGGGTCAAAAAATGTGATTTTTGGTCAAAAAAATTAAACTCAGAAACTACTGGGCAGATTGGTGCGAAATTTGGTGGGAACATTCTTAAGGGGGTGTAAAGTAAGAATTGTTGATGAAATGATGATTCCATCAGTGATATGCAAATTAGGGCTAAAAATGTGTCTTTTTAGTCAAAAATCTATAATTCCAAAACTACTGAGCAAATTGGGCTGAAATATAATGGGAATGTATCTAGGGATGTATGGACAAAGAAATATTAAGCACACAATGATTCCATCAGTGATATGCAAATTAGGTGTAAAAATGTTCATTTCTGGTCAAAAACTTATATCTCAAAAAGTACTTGGTCACCGAGTCTGAAACTTGGTGAGATGTTTCTGAAAGTGTTATTCTGCAGATTTTCTTCAAAACATTTTGACAAAATTAGCCCTAGCGACCGTGAGCACACCCTTAGCAACAACCAAATGGCAGTATATTTTGGTCAAATAACAAGATCATCTGGTGGGCAAATGAGTAAACATTCAAAAAATGTATGCAAATACCCTAGCAACCATGACCACGCCCATAGCAACAGCCAAACGTTCATGTATTTCACAAAGATAACAGGGATCAATAGACAATTGAATAAACATTCAAAAAAATGTATGTAAATTTGCCTAGCAACAAGACCGCGCCCATAGCAACAACCAAATAATCACGTATATTGCAAAGATAACAAGAATAGGAAGACAAATGAAGAAACATTCAAAAAATGTATGCAAATGTGCCTAGCAACAAGACCACGCCCATAGCAACAGCCAGATGATCACATATATTGCAAAGATAACAACGGGGATTAATAGACAATTGAATAAACATTCAAAAAATGTATGTAAATATGCCTAGCAACAAGACCACGCCCATAGCAACAGCCAAATAATCACATACATTGCAAAGATAATATCAGGAATTCATACACAAGTGAACAAAAACATACAAAAATGTATGCAAATATATCTAACAACATGACCACGTCCATAGCAACCACCAAATGATAGCATATATCGTAAAGATAGCAACATGGTTGGATAGGCAACTGGATAGTCATTCAACAAATGACCACTTATTGTTAGCATGGACTACCATATGGATAAACATTTTTAGAAACTGTACAGTTGTGCTACAACGCTATTGGCGGTATTTTTTAAATCACACATTGGTGGTGAGATCATTTTGATTTGAACAATTTCCTAACTATAGACACTGAAGGTAATATATCCACCAAATATCATAGTTATCGGTCTAGTAGTTTTTGACTTTAAGTTGTTTACACACACACACACACACACACACACACACACACACACACACACACACACACACACACACACACATAGACAGACAGACAGACAGACACACACACACTTTGCCATGCCTATAGCACTACTGAACCTTATCAGTTCAGTTGTGCTAAAAATTGCTTGGAGCAATTCCCAGCACAACAATTTTGAATAAACAACAAAACAATCCACCTTTTTCTAAGAACATAGAAAGAGTTTATGTGTCAAAACTGTCTAAACTTATCTCACACACTTGATAATTTGATATTTAAACATAATAGACTTATCTCACACACTTGATAATTTGAAGTCTATACATAATACATATTAAATGTATTTTTACAGTGTTTCCGGTGCCTCTCATGAAATTTGTTCAAATGTATTTTTACAGTGTTTCCAGTGCCTCTCATGAATTCTCCTTAGAATTGTGAGTAAATGCACATGTACAGAATATACATGATAGGTATAGTTTTCACTCAAATTGATGATTATATCCAAGTTAATCTCTTTGGTCATTACTAGTCATCTCAAGAGCTTCTTACTTGCCATCAGTTCTGATTCTACAAACTCACACTTTCCTACCACACTACATCATCAGTTCTGATTCTACAAACTCACACTTTCCTACCACACTACATCATCAGTTCTAATTCTACAAACTCACACTTTCCTACCACACTACATCATCAGTTCTAATTCTACAAACTCACACTTTCCTACCACACTACATCATCAGTTCTAATTCTACAAACTCACACTTTCCTACCACACACTACATCATCAGTTCTGACTCTACAAACTCACACTTTCCTACTAGTTGTAGTGTAAGTCTATCAATTATTCTGGTGACAGCTATTGATTTCTAGAGAAGCATCATGTTGATGGAAAGGCCAGTGTAATTGTTCTAATTGGTTTTTACTAGCTGGTCAGTAAACTTTATTTATAGGGTTGTAAAAATCGTTTAACTGAAGAACATTACAGTTTGAGTATAGTGATTGAATTTGTCAAAGTTTACTTTTACAATGTTGTTGAGTAGTCAGCATTGAATAAGTTGATCAGAGTCTGTGTATGACTCATGACTTCTGTAACATATCTTTGATTTTCAAGGAAGTACGTACAATAACAGTTGTCTTTCCTTAGTTGTTAAATTCAACTACTGTCTGTGTGCATTCTCAATGAGTTTGAAGGTCAAATTTTACTCAATTCTGAATCAATGTGATTGATTGGTCTGCTTCAACTTCAGGTACATTTCTCCAACTTTGCTTCTATATTTTTAATGCATATCGGTTAAATTGAGATATTAAATACATTTATTTACAAAATGTTCTAAAATAGTTTTTTTAGCACAACTGAACTGAGGTTCAGTGGTGCTAAAGGCATGGTTAAATGTTAAATGTGTGTGTGTGTGTGTGTGTGTGTGTGTGTGTGTGTGTGTGTGTGTGTGCGTGCATACGTGCATGTGTATATGTGTGTGTAAACAACTTAAAGTAAAAAACCGCCACACCAATTGCCTTGGTATTTGGTAGAGATATTACTTAGGGCCTGTGAATGGAAAATTGTTCAAATGAAAATAATCAGAGATGTGCGTTTTGAGTCAAAAAATGTGATTTTTGGTCAAAAACTTAAACTACAAAACTACCAGGCAGATTGGCCTGAAATTTGGTGGGAATGGTTTTGGGGATGTTCAGTTTAAGAATTGTTCATGACATGATGATCCCATTAGTGATATGCAAATTAAGGTTCAAAATGTGTCATTTTGGTTATTGGCATATTTTCGGTAATTAGACGCGTTAGAAAGGTGTTGTTTCTGGTCAGGAAACGTTGGCTAAAGTGGTGTGATGACACAAATTTTTTTTTGTTAATTGTTCATGATTAGTTCTGCAGTTGTCTTCCCTGAAGTAGCAATTGATGTAGGGAGAGTTATTTTGTGTTTTCCCTTGGATCTGCAGTCTGCATTGGTTGGACAAACGAAAGAAAAAAGAAAATTGAGGCGGGTTGTTTAAGTGATGCAAACTCACCAGAAAACAAGTCTTTTTTTTTTCTTGGCCTTAAAATAGGTTTACAATGGGCGTGGAGTTCACAAACAGGTGAAATATTTATTAGTCCCCGTCGGACGAAGTCCGGGACGGGGACTTACGGATTGGGTTCCGTCTGTCCGTGCGTCCGTCCGTCCGTGCGTCCGTCCGTCCGTCTGTCTGTCCAAAGCCGTTTCGTGGAGATGCCTGGACTGATTTTTTTCAAACTTGGTACAGGGGCAACATACAATGGCATACATATGCACGTCAATTTGTTTCATGATACAATCCAATATGGCCGCCTAGCAGCCATTTTGTTTGCAAATTTTCCCTGTCTAAAGCCATAACTCAGACATGCTTGAACAGATCTCATTCAAAGTTGGCATTAGGACAGTGTTCTATGACATACATGTGCATATCCATTTTTGTCATGATATGATCCAATATGGCAGCCTGGCAGCCATATTGTTTGTGATTTTTCTATGTCCAAAGCCATAACTCAGACATGCTTGAACACATCTCATTCAAAGTTGGTATTAGGACAGTGTTCTATGACATACATATGCATATTCATTTTCGTCGTGATACGATCCAATATGGCTGCCTGGCAGCCATTTTGTTTGTGAATTTTCCATGTCCAAATTCATAACTCAGACATGCTTGAACAGATCTCATTCAAAGTTGGTATTAGGACAGTGTTCTATGACATACATGTGCATATCCATTTTCGTCGTGATACGATCCAATATGGCTGCCTGGCAGCCATTTTATTTGTGAATTTTTCATGTCCAAAGCCATAACTCAGACATGCTTGAACAGATCTCATTCAAAGTTGGTATTAGGACAGTGTTCTATGACATACATGTGCATATCCATTTTCATGGTGATATGATCCCCCATACCCGACCAATCCTTTATTGTTGTAGGCATGTTCCATGTCCAACAAGCAGACACAACATATCTAAGTCTGTTTGATTTAGGTTCACAAGTGTTGTTGCATGATCAGAGTAGTGATAATTCCTTAAAACCCAATCATAGCGGGGACTATGTCATTCTCAATGACTTGTTATTGTTTCATATTCGTCAAGTACACACATAAAATTTTGAAATTTCACACACTAATACGCAGATGAATAATCTTTTTAGATTTTTAATTAAAAGTTTAAGAAGTATTAAATTGACCTTAAACCGTCTCCTTTTTACTGTGTTCTTTTCTGATTTCTTCTGATAACAAACTACCGCTGTTTGTTGCAAGGCTTGTAATTGTTTATGAAGCTTGGTATCTCAGGAAATAAATACACTCTCACATGTTTATCAAGTGTACTAATCTATTATTTATACCGAAATGTATGTGGTCAAAATATGGAAAACAGACCAAGCCTATGAAGAAAATTGCCTTCAACACTGTTGTTCTCTGCCTACATAAAAATCGATATTTCTATTCAGCAGTCCATTGTGCATGGATTCGCAACAATGTATCCATACTGGTGACCTATACATTGACCTCTGTTATAATTATATATAAATATAGTGAGGACGCAACACTCAACAAAATCTTCACCAAAACTAAGTTGATGGAAGTTGGAAGCAGAATCTAATAGGATTTGGAGCAGATAGTACATCTGTCGGTTGAAACAGGAGTGTATACATTTTATCCAGTAATGAAGTAGGGCAATAATACCGTATCACTTCAAGGTACTAAAGTTGTTAAACTGTTACGATGTGTACTATGAAGTATGTAAACTTTCTGATGTGTAATTCTAGCAACATTATGTGGGTTTGAATTTTGTTTATTATTTGCCGTGGTAACAGGTGTGTGCATATCCCACGTATGTACGGGATCACGAAAGCCAAGTGAAGTCAAGGATGGCAAGCTTTCCTGTGCTAGGTGGGCATTTGAACCACATCTTTGACAACTAACTTTCATTGGGACTTGAAAAAATCACAGATATAGAGCTAAATTTCTTTCATAAATCATGAAATTGCAAGACTATACCCTTACGGAAGGCATTCATTTTAAATCTGGTTTAATCATGTACTCCCATAGTGAACTGATCATGTACTCTTTACATTACATATACAGATTAATTTGCTTGGATTTATCTCATTCCAATAAATTCATACTATTATCTCTGAGTTCAGTTCAGTAATCTGATTTGTCCTGGCTATCTTAGGGAAGGACAGATGCATATACATAACATATTGAACTAAACAAAGTTTATTTGTAAATGGTATAGATCTGCATTAACATGACAATCACACACAGTGTATTTCAAGCTATAGATTTGCATTAACATGACAATCACACACAGTGTATTTCAAGCTATAGATCTGCATTAACATGACAATCACACACACAGTGTATTTCAAGCTATAGATCTGCATTAACATGACAATCACACAGTGTATTTCAAGGTATAGATCTGTATTAACATGACAATCACACACATTGTATTTCAAGCTATAGATCTGCATTAACATGACAATCACACACACAGTGTATTTCAAGCTATAGATCTGCATTAACATGACAATCACACACAGTGTATTTCAAGGTATAGATCTGTATTAACATGACAATCACACACACAGTGTATTTCAAGCTATAGATTTGCATTAACATGACAATCACACACAGTGTATTTCAAGCTATAGATCTGTATTAACATGACAATCACACACACAGTGTATTTCAAGGTATAGATCTGCATTAACATGACAATCATACACAGTGTATTTCAAGGTATAGATCTGCATTAACATGACAATCACACACAGTGTATTTCAAGCTATAGATCTGCATTAACATGACAATCACACACACAGTGTATTTCAAGCAATAGATCTGTATTAACATGACAATCACACACACACGTGTATTTCAAGCTATAGATCTGCATTAACATGACAATCACACACAGTGTATTTCAAGGTATAGATTTGCATTAACATGACAATCACACACACAGAGTGTATTTCAAGGTATAGATCTGTATTAACATGACAATCACACACAGAGTGTATTTCAAGCTATAGATTTGCATTAACATGACAATCACACACAGAGTGTATTTCAAGCTATAGATCTGTATTAACATGACAATCACACACACAGTGTATTTCAAGGTATAGATCTGCATTAACATGACAATCACACACAGTGTATTTCAAGCTATAGATCTGTATTAACATGACAATCACACACACAGTGTATTTCAAGGTATAGATCTGCATTAACATGACAATCACACACAGTGTATTTCAAGCTATAGATCTGCATTAACATGACAATCACACACACAGTGTATTTCAAGGTATAGATTTGCATTAACATGACAATCACACACACAGAGTGTATTTCAAGGTATAGATCTGTATTAACATGACAATCACACACAGTGTATTTCAAGCTATAGATCTGTATTAACATGACAATCACACACAGTGTATTTCAAGCTATAGATCTGTATTAACATGACAATCACACACACAGTGTATTTCAAGCTATAGATCTGTATTAACATGACAATCACACACAGTGTATTTCAAGCTATAGATCTGCATTAACATGACAATCACACTCAGTGTATTTCAAGCTATAGATCTGTATTAACATGACAATCACACACAGAGTGTATTTCAAGCTATAGATCTGCATTAACATGACAATCACACACAGTGTATTTCAAGCTATAGATCTGTATTAACATGACAATCACACACACAGTGTATTTCAAGCTATAGATCTGCATTAACATGACAATCACACACAGAGTGTATTTCAAGCTATAGATCTGCATTAACATGACAATCACACACACAGTGTATTTCAAGGTATAGATCTGCATTAACATGACAATCACACACACAGAGTGTATTTCAAGCTATAGATCTGTATTAACATGACAATCACACACACAGGGTGTATTTCAAGCTATAGATCTGTATTAACATGACAATCACACACAGTGTATTTCAAGCTATAGATCTGTATTAACATGACAATCACACACAGTGTATTTCAAGCTATAGATCTGTATTAACATGACAATCACACACAGTGTATTTCAAGGTATAGATCTGCATTAACATGACAATCACACACAGTGTATTTCAAGCTATAGATCTGCATTAACATGACAATCACACTCAGTGTATTTCAAGCTATAGATCTGTATTAACATGACAATCACACACAGAGTGTATTTCAAGCTATAGATCTGTATTAACATGACAATCACACACACAGTGTATTTCAAGCTATAGATCTGTATTAACATGACAATCACACACACAGTGTATTTCAAGCTATAGATCTGCATTAACATGACAATCACACTGTAACAGTGTATTTCAAGCTATAGATCTGTATTAACATGACAATCACACACAGAGTGTATTTCAAGCTATAGATCTGTATTAACATGACAATCACACACACAGTGTATTTCAAGCTATAGATCTGTATTAACATGACAATCACACACACAGTGTATTTCAAGCTATAGATCTGCATTAACATGACAATCACACTGTAACAGTGTATTTCAAGCTATAGATCTGTATTAACATGACAATCACACACAGAGTGTATTTCAAGCTATAGATCTGTATTAACATGACAATCACACTGTAACAGTGTATTTCAAGCTATAGATCTGTATTAACATGACAATCACACACAGTGTATTTCAAGCTATAGATCTGTATTAACATGACAATCATACTGTAACAGTGTATTTCAAGCTATAGATCTGCATTAACATGACAATCACACTCAGTGTATTTCAAGCTATAGATCTGTATTAACATGACAATCACACACAGTGTATTTCAAGCTATAGATCTGTATTAACATGACAATCACACACACAGTGTATTTCAAGCTATAGATCTGCATTAACATGACAATCACACTCAGTGTATTTCAAGCTATAGATCTGTATTAACATGACAATCACACACAGAGTGTATTTCAAGCTATAGATCTGTATTAACATGACAATCACACACACAGTGTATTTCAAGCTATAGATCTGTATTAACATGACAATCACACACACAGTGTATTTCAAGCTATAGATCTGCATTAACATGACAATCACACTGTAACAGTGTATTTCAAGCTATAGATCTGTATTAACATGACAATCACACACAGAGTGTATTTCAAGCTATAGATCTGTATTAACATGACAATCACACACACAGTGTATTTCAAGCTATAGATCTGTATTAACATGACAATCACACACACAGTGTATTTCAAGCTATAGATCTGCATTAACATGACAATCACACTGTAACAGTGTATTTCAAGCTATAGATCTGTATTAACATGACAATCACACACAGAGTGTATTTCAAGCTATAGATCTGTATTAACATGACAATCACACTGTAACAGTGTATTTCAAGCTATAGATCTGTATTAACATGACAATCACACACAGTGTATTTCAAGCTATAGATCTGTATTAACATGACAATCATACTGTAACAGTGTATTTCAAGCTATAGATCTGCATTAACATGACAATCACACTCAGTGTATTTCAAGCTATAGATCTGTATTAACATGACAATCACACACAGTGTATTTCAAGCTATAGATCTGTATTAACATGACAATCACACACACAGTGTATTTCAAGCTATAGATCTGTATTAACATGACAATCACACACACAGTGTATTTCAAGCTATAGATCTGCATTAACATGACAATCACACTGTAACAGTGTATTTCAAGCTATAGATCTGTATTAACATGACAATCACACACAGAGTGTATTTCAAGCTATAGATCTGTATTAACATGACAATCACACACACAGTGTATTTCAAGCTATAGATCTGTATTAACATGACAATCACACACACAGTGTATTTCAAGCTATAGATCTGCATTAACATGACAATCACACTGTAACAGTGTATTTCAAGCTATAGATCTGTATTAACATGACAATCACACACAGAGTGTATTTCAAGCTATAGATCTGTATTAACATGACAATCACACTGTAACAGTGTATTTCAAGCTATAGATCTGTATTAACATGACAATCACACACAGTGTATTTCAAGCTATAGATCTGTATTAACATGACAATCATACTGTAACAGTGTATTTCAAGCTATAGATCTGCTTTAACATGACAATCACACACAGTGTGTATTTCAAGCAATAATATTTGATAAATGATATATTCCTTGAATATACAAAATTAAGCAATCCACGGATTTATAATTTAAAGTTTGAAGACAATAAGCCTGTCATCAATAAAGAAAAAATATCTTAAAGTTCCTAAAATTGATGTGAGCAGATCTAGTAAGAGTTAATTTTTATGGCCCAAGTATAGTAGACTAGTGCTATCAAATCAGTGTTAATAATATATGAAATGATTATGTCAGTGTTATCGTATATTTTTTGTTTATATTCTAGCATATCCACATGTCATTCTTACGGACAGTACCACCATATACACATCAAGCATTAGTGTGGGCTGACTTGTTGCGAGATTTTGGATGGACCCGTGTTGTACTGATAACCAGTGATGACCAGGATGGACGGGCTATTTATAATATATTTCATGACCTAGAAGATACACTCGATAGTAATAATGGTTTTATGGTAAGGGTAGGTGATCACTATGTGTTGTACTTTAATTGTTTACTTTGCCTAAAATCTCTTCTGAGCATGCATCATGGCTACATTTGCACACCAAAATATGTTATCAAGAATTGTTGTAATTCTGTATCTTCTTTCTTTGGGGTTGAGTGGTGTTGAGCATTCCAAGTTTGTAAGCCTCACCTCTGCAGACTGGGTTATAACCCACCAAGTTTGTAAGCCTCACCTCTGCAGACTGGGTTAGAACCAACCAAGTTTGTAAGCCTCACCTCTGCAGACTGGGTTAGAACCCACCAAGTTTGTAAGCCTCACCTCACAATTTAGTACATTCGTTAAACATAACAACATACATTTGTCCTATAAAATTTGGTGATGTACCTTACAGCGTTAACGAATAATTTGCATAATTAATTATTTTTGGTAATTAGGCTATATCTTAAGAATGCATCCTTCATATTCAACATAATTTAGTACATACGCTAACCATGAGAAAACACATATGTCCTATCAAGTTTGTTGATGTACCTTTCAGTGTTAATGAATAATTTGCATAATTAATGATTTTTGGTAATTAGGCTATATCTTAAGACTGCATACTTCAATTTCAATACAATTTAGTACATATGTTAAACATAACAGAGTGCATATCTCCTATAAAAGTTGTTGATTTTGTTTGAAGATTTTGTGAATAATTTGCATAATTAATTATTTTTGGTAATTAGGCTATATCTTAAGACTGCATACTTGAATTTCAATATAATTTAAATTTAAACCATAACAAAGCGGATATGTCCTATAAAATATTTGATATAGCTTAGTCAGTTTTAATGAAAAATTTGCATAATTAATTATTTTAGGTAACTAGGTTGTATCTTAAAAATGCAAGCTTCAAATTTCGTATAATATGATACATATATCAACCATAATAATACGCACCTGTCCTATGAAGTTTGTTCCTACAACTTTTACCTTTAATGAGTATTTTGAATAATGAACGGTATTCAGTAATTAAGCAGTATCATGCAATCTTCAAATTCTGTATAATTTAGCACATACATTAACCTAAGAAAGCACGCTTGTCCAAAAACAAAGCCTGTTACCATAGTTTTTTTTTTAGTTTAATGAGTTATTTGCATAATTAGTAATTCCCTTACGGGAGGCATTCAGTTTAAATCTGGTTTTTCTTCATATGACTACTCATTCAATATACAATCACTGATCTATTTTTTGTTTTTTCTGTGGAGAATGTGCATGGGTGTGTGTTTTCTTCTGTTCAGTAATTTTTGTTTTTGTGTTTTGAGTAAGTCAACAATGGGATCACAGCCTCCCACAGTATCCATTCCTGAAAAAAAGAAAGCAAAAATTTATATCAAAACTGCCAAACGAGTGTGTGGAGTGACGATGTTGTATTTTCTCTTGAACTAGATAATAGAATGATACATGAACTTCGATGTCATTTTTGCCCTGATTCAGTGGTTGGCAGGCATGTAATGTAAACGAGCCACATTTTAATTTTCCAAATAAGAAACTTCACAAACAAATGCATTCAGGGCTTGTTTGGGTGTTTTTTGTCCCCGTCAGACGAAGTCAGGGACCGGGACTTATGGATTGGGTTCCGTCCGTCTGTCCTTCCGTTCGTTCGTCCGTCCATCCAGAGCCATTTCTTGGAGATGCCTGGACCGATTTTTTTCAAACTTGGTACAGGGAAACATACAATGGCATACATATGCACATCAATTTGTTTCATGATACAATCCAATATAGCCGCCTAGAGGCCATTTTGTTTGCAAATTTTCCCTGTCCAAAGCCATAACTCAGACATGCTTGAACAGATCTCATTCAAAGTTGGTATTAGGACAGTGTTCTATAACATGCATGTGCATATTCATTGTTGTTGTGATACAATCCGATATAGCTGCCTGGCAGCCATTTTTTTGGTGCAGTTTTCATGTCCAAAGCCATAACTCAGACATGCTTGAACAGGATCCCCCCCCCCCCCCCCCCCGTACCCGACCCATCCTTTATTGTTGAATGGTTTATTCCATGACGTCATCTTGAAGAGTAGGCATGTCTCATGTCCAATGAGGAGACACAACATGAGTAGGCATGTTCCATGTCCAACGAGCAGACACAACATATCTAAGTCTGTTTGATTTAGGTTCACAAGTGTTGTTGCATGATCAGAGAAGTGATATCAAGAAAATGACAACATAAACTTATGAAATAAACTTATTATTATTACTTATTATTATTAAATAGTTTTTACTAAGGGAAGGCAGATATATCAAGTGCACCGTAATTACGCGTCAGGACGAGTTACGCCGGGTGAAGACGCGTGAAGACGATAAACGACGAGAAACGGGAGATAATGAGGTGTTCGTAGTTCATGAATAACTGACAATAGATAATGACTTTTGCCCTCCTTTGTTTTCTATAAGTACATCGTATTCACGCGTTTCGGGATGTTATCGCCTTGGTTTGTTTCCAGTACCGACATCGTCTTTGTGCGTCTTTGACCGTAATTTGAAAAAAAAAGTAAAAAACATCGGAACTATGCACAATCAACAGGGCTCGAAATGAACTTGTTTCCCTGGTAGTCCCGTACAACACATGTAAAGGTACATACAACTAGTTAATATCGTTAAATGATAAAAAGACATCCAGATGTCTAAAAAAAAAATATAATAATACACAGACAGAAGAGGAAGGTGTGCATACAAAATTTTTAATCGAATTAAATTGTACGCGATGTATCGGTAATCGACCACGGCCCTTGGGAATGTGATGACCTTTCCACAATTATACAACCAAAACCCTGTGTGCTTATGATGATGATGAAGCAAGAAAAGGTCAAAAGCTCAATTTCCAAAATACAAGTACAACTAATTACGATGTCGGATTACGGTATGCCAGTGCCAGTGCAGTGGTACGGTGATTAGTGTGTCGCACTGTACGCCCATTTCGTATGTCATTACTAATTTTGTATCTTTTAAATGCGACTACAAGTAAAACAGGTCTTAGAAATTCATAATTACTGCGAACAATATCAACTGAAACTTCATTTTATACGATAGGATTTAAGCCGAGAACGACTACGAGTGTCATTTACCAAATATGTATACATCGGCAATCAACACACATGACATCAGCAATGCCATGTTGACTCATTAGTGAATGACCGGTTTACTATTCTCAGGCTGCGGACTCAGTGATATGAAACCTTGTATTTCCGCAATTTCCCAACGTAAAATGTAATTTACTTGAACTTAAGCCATAAACAAAATAAATGTAATATCTTGGTAAGAAACATAGAGAAAAGTGACTCAGAAACAGTTGAATTACTTGTAATTTGCCCGACGAATCCACCGCTACTAACTTCAAATTGTAATCACGGTGTGATGACGTCCAAGTTAGAAAATTATCATGGATTCATTTGTGCTCGGTTATGCAGCCGTCTAATTTACATGTTACCCTCAAAGCAACCCTTTAGAATGGAAATTACAGTTTTCAACAACAATGAAGTTTAGAATTATTCAATGTGAAACAATGAAACAATATCGGTGATTTGTAAAATGAAAAACAATTCTCAAATATCGGATTGAGGAGTGAGTAGCCCAACGTACATTCATAGACATTGTGAAAGCAACTAAAATTAAAAGAGCGAGCATAGCAGCGGGAGAATGCGTTGTAGTCGTTGCAGTGTCGTATTTTGTTTTTGTAGTTAAAATGTTGCACGGCACATTTTTTTTATCGTACATGCACGGTCGCGAAAAATCGACACTTTCATTGCAAATACATTGTTCCACATTGTAGATCTTCGAGATATTTTGTAAGCCTTTTAGGTAAATAGTAGCTCACTTAGGCTGCCAAATATTGAAAGTGGTAGCCCCGTGCCAACAGATAGACTGTTTCGAGCCCTGAGTACTCATGACCGGTATAGCGATCTACTATATAAATTAGTACACTGCTGTGTTTATCATTCCCTCTTCAAATTAATGAGGTTAAGAAAAAACAACATTTTGAAGAAGAAAAAAATCCTCGAGTTTAAAAAGTACCAAATGTGAACGAAAAACTTACAAATAATACAGTCAAACAAACTTTGAAATAATTTATTTTTTATTAATTACCGTTACTGGCTGTGCATCATGATTTGGTCTTGCTATATCAAATGACAGCATTAGTTACATACTGTAAACTTGATACGGAAAGCTGACATTAGGTGTCCTTGAAACTCAGAAATCTTGAACTAAAACTATCAACAACGTCAAAGTTAGGATGCTTTGTAACGCCGTATAGTGGCCATGCCAGTGATCACGCATTGATTCAGTGCCCAACATTCATATGTTTCACTGTCACCATCATGCAACGCGATCCCCTAACACAACTTTTCGGAATTAAAATACACATGTACTAATTTCGTTTCCATTAATCTAACCCCCATCAACAAATGAAAAAAAAACACAACCTGTCCCATAAATTGGCTTCTGAGCTTTGGCAGATAGATGTTCCGATTTCCTGTAGCAAGTTCAGTGTTTTGCACACTTCAGTGAGTAGGTCAGAGGTCGCGACAGTGATGGTAGACAAAAGATGTGACGAGAGACGACGTCAATTTAGACGTCTCATCTACTCCCCCTAATGTTTCAATTTGTAGATTAAGTTTATCAAAGTTGATCTTTTTGTGGCATTTTTTATGTTAACAATAGAACTGTGCGTTGTCCCTGTACCTTATATGATTTCAACAAAACTTTCCCTTACGCAGTCAGTATACTTCTTGTGGGATTGACGTCAGTGCCTGGCCCTGGACTCAGATAATTTTTATGTCTGCTGTAAAATGAATGCACCAAAGCGACGCAAGTTGGGAAAATTATTGCGTCATTTGTAATTTTAGAGGGCCAATGTTGCAAGGCCGCGGCCTCGGCAGAACACTGGCCTAAGACGCCATGAGGAACGTTTGATGTTCATTCGAACCTTACAATCTTGCTGTGTTGAACTCAGGGGTCGGTCGGAAATAAAAAAAAAAGTTGTTTTTTTCTGATGTCGGAGCTGCAAATTAGGATCTGTCGTGAGATGAGAAACAGAAAAATTAAAAGGGCCGGCCTAAGCTTATAATACACGCCCTGTGGTACCTTACACCAGGGACATAACGTACTAACACTAAAAATGTAAATGACATGTAGGATTAAACTCCAGTTTCTTCCTTTCTTTTCCAAAACATAACGATTTTTATTGAAAGACGGTTACTCTAATGTCGAAAAGTAACCATGATGAAAATAACTAGGGCATGATAATAATTTTAAAAAACTATGTATTTCATGAACAAAACAGTAAGCTAAGGTTCGGTGTTTTGATAGGTGAATTTTCAAGGTGGGACGTACGTACACATGCAGAGTGTGAATGAAAACACTGACGGAAATACGCATTCTGGAAGACATTGACAACTTTCCCAAGTCTTTTTCTCATCCTCCCTATTATTATATCATTAGTATGTAAAACGCTGTCAATGATCAACATTATGCCGACGTTGACACTTTGATTATTGTGGCTAAACCGTACACTGAAAAGGAGAAAGTGGTCGTTTGAAAAACACGATTCACAATTATCGCATCTGTTTTGTGTAGTGTTGTGATTTTCTTTGCCCAATTATCACTCCACAGGGCATTACGAGTTCAATTGTTCAATAGTACAGAAATCGATATATTCAAGAAGTCTGCGATTTATTCACGAAACGTTGCGATCTTCCTTGTAACGTTCGCCGACTGATTTTCGTCCCTTATATTCAAATTTACGAACAATACAAAAGAAAGAAAGGAAAAAACCAAGCTAGATTTTTCAGATTATCTGTTGAGTGTTTGTACATCAAATTAAATACACCGACGTACACGTCGGTACAGCCGCTGTGCTTCTGCCGTGGCTTGGATTTCGTGTATTCCTTGACGCCCACTGGGGTGAACGGCAGTATGTTGAATGGAGTTATGTCGAAACGAAGATCAGGGACCTGAAAAGGGCTGACAGGGAAAATATTCCCTGTACCTTCTGATCTTCGTTGAGAATTAGACAAGAGACGTAGGTAAGACATGTTGTTTGATCGGAAGCTATCGAAATACAAATGGGTAACTCTTTGGAGACACATACTAATATTATATGTATTGTTTAACCCGTAGAACAACGTAAAGCCGCGTCTTTCAGATTAGTGATCGACAGACAATAGATGTTTATGTACAAACTTTGGCTCATGAATATGCGTGAAACCTTATGAATATTCGTCGTCCTTTATCGGCTTCACTTGTCTTTACCCGGCATAACGCGTCCTAACGCGTAATTACGATACACTTGATATATCTGCCTTCCCTAAGGTCTCTCTGTTTTTACCTCCTGTAAGGGTACTGGAGGTATTAAAAGGGGAAGGTGTGTCTGTGTGTGTGTCTGTCTGTCTGTCTGTCTGTCTGTCTGTCTGTCTGTCTGTCTGTCTGCTGTCTGTCTGTGTGTCTGTGT